>NW_027527957.1:3272463-3384166 GCF_008692635.1 Crocuta crocuta
CGGGGGGGAGAGAGAGAGAGAGAGAGAGAGAGAGAGAGAGAATCCTAAGCAGGCCCTGTGCTGATGGGCCTCAACATGGAGCTTGAACTCGTGAACTGTGAGATCATGACCTGAGCTGAAATCAAGAGTTGGTTGCTTAACCAACCAAGCCACCCGGGCACCTCTAACGGAAATGATTTTTATAATGCATCTTCTACAATGTCTAGATTTGGACTTATAGGAAGTTTTAGAATAGGCAAACTTATCTACAATGATAGAAATTAGTGCAGTGGTTTCTTGAGTGAGGGGGATTATTAACTAGAAAAGGAAATAAGAGAATTTATGATTGTGATAATGTTTTTTATATTAATTTGGATACTGATTACACGGGTATATTCATTTGTCAAAATTTATCAAGCATTGCAGTTAAAATCACTGAATTTGTTTTATGTAAATGATACCTAAAATGAATAAACTAATGAATGGAAGTATTTCTCCTGGCTTGTAAATAATATGTAAAAAGAGTTTTGTATATTCATCGCTCATTACTTAGAAAAAAAACAGCTAAAATCGTAAGTCATGCAACAGTAGCCAAGATTTCTTTGGTTTGTGTTTTTTTCCCTGATGTTATATACACATAGTTCTCCAATAATCCTAAGTCCCAGTTTAACAATTCTTTCTTTTGTCTTCTAATTTATTATTGCCTTCTAATTTAGAGCAATATGACTGTCTTCACCCTTTGATTAGAGTATAAGTAGCATGAAGGTGTGGCCATAAATATATTATGGATTGGTATTTCAGTAATTCTTACTCATAATACATTCTGGATCACTGAACTACTCGGCATCAATTTCACAACAAACTGCCTTCTGCTCTCTGCTTCATTTCTCACTCTTCAGGCCCTACCTCATATACAGCAATAATAGAAATGAAATCTATTGCAGAATGACATATATATAGAATATACAGAGTACATGATATATGTCATTTTCAAAGAGGAATCCTCTAGAGTTAAAATTCTGCAGTTTAAAAAGGAGAATAAAAAATATACAATTCTCTCCCCATAAAGGGAGCAGCTGAATGTTTGTTCAGATCTTAGCAAAAACCCTTCAAAATAAATCATGCACTTTAGATTTATATATTTTGCTTTGATTGAGGAATTTTAGGGCTTGTCTTCTGTAAACAGATATATTGGATTTGATGTCTAAAGAGAAATTCAAGAAGCAGATAACATAATGGAACTTGTCTGTATTTTTCTTTAAGTTAAATTTACCTCTTTAATTGTACATCATAGTTTAATGTCAAATATCTAATCTATGTGTAGACTACTTTGATAACTTAGTTTTAATACAAAAAGCTATAAAGAATAATAAATTATTTCATCATCCTGTCTGTCTCACAAATGAATAATGCTTATACTACTTTTGGTAAAAGTACACTGGAGTACATGTATTTATAAACCTTTGTTTTGACATGAATCTATTGAGATAAAACTCCAAGGTAAGCATGAATGTTTTAATTTCTTAATACCCTTCTTCTCTAGAATCAAGATGCCTTTAGAAGTTTTTGGTTTCACATATTTTCTTTTTGGTTTTGTAGATTAAAGAACTTTAATGATTTCTTTTAAACTTCTTTTTTTAAGTTTATTCATTTTGAGAGGGGAGGAGGAGCAGATAGAGAGAGAGAGAAGGAATCCCAAGCAGGCTCTATGCTGTCAGCACGAAGCCAGACGCGGGGCTCCATCTCACAAACCATGAGATCATGTTCTGAGCTGAAAGCCAAGAGTTGGATGTTTAACTGACTCAGCCAACCAGGTGCCCCAAGAACTTTATACATTAAAGATGATTTATAGAAAAGCCTTAATTTTCTATGAAAGTGGACATTATTCCAGAGTGCTGAAGTAAACTGCTAGCTCACAGCTAAAGAGTAAAATAGAGCTCAAACAGCACATTCCAATAACATACATCTTAGACTCTGAACATTTAAGCATTTTCATGTGCTATACTCTATGCTTCAGGTTTTGCCTTTCATATGATATGCTCTGAGCAAATCCAAGCCTCAGCATAAATCTAGCACTAATTCACTTATGTGAGTTAACATTCTGACCTGGAACACGTCTTATCAGATGAAAAAGGGGAATAATTGGCCATGGTTTATGCTGTACAAAATTTAAACAGAGTTGCATCTAGCAATATTTCCTTAGAGTCATTAAAGCTATTATAATATTATTTGTTTAAAGATTCTTTTCTAATAAAAAACTTTTTTTATTTTACTCTTTCTATGCAGACCTAACACTATTGCCAGTGACACAGAGCTTTCAAAATAATAGACTTTAGTATTTTTAAATACACTTAGCATCGGCTGTCTAAGATAGTATTCAAATCACCATCACTTCATTCCCATAATACTATTCTCTGAACTTTTATCTTTTAGTAATGATTAGATAATTCTCCTATATGAAAAATACGCTCAGATTGAACATACATATATGAAATGAATTTGTATTTGAAGTAAAATCGGGGCTCCTGGGTGGCTCAGTTGGTTAAGCGACCAACTTCGACTCAGGTCATGATCTCAGGTTTGTAGGTTCGAGCCCTGCGTTGGGCTCTGTGCTGACAGCCAGCTCGGAGCCTGGAGCCTGTTTCAGATTCTGTATCTCCCTCTCTCTCTGACCCTCCCCTGCCCATGCTGTCTCTCTCTTTCTCTCTCTCTCTCTCTCTCAGAAATAAATAAAACATTAAAAAAATTGAAGCAAAATCGAACTCATTTTTTTCTGTATCTTTACCAGCAAAGTAGAGATGTTTGAGGACAGTATTTCTGTGTCCCTTTTAAATTTAAATTTTTTGAGATACTCTGTATGCATTTATTCTTTGAGAGTTAAGAATCAGTCATTAGTCTGTAAGCCAGTCGACCCTCATAATTCAGTCATAATCATCGTGTTTTCCCTAGGTTATCCAGCATGACAAATATTTATTGTCATTAGATATGACAGTATTTTCAAATTCAAGAAGACAAGACATGAGCAATTTTATATTTTTACTTTGAGAAAATATAAAGAAAGGATTTGAAAACGCTGTGGGATCTTATTTTTATATGAATTTTTTGAGTTAAAAAATTACTGCTTTTTTCTTCATATAGTTTTCAAGACATTATGTTTTATAGAAATGTAGCTTACTGCTCTATGTTTGTTGTCATTCATATTTATGACTTATTTTGAACATTTTTTATCTCATTAAAAACATGGTAGTAGCCACAAACCCTTCCTGGAAATGTGATGGTTAATTTTATGTATCAACTAGTCTGAGTAACGGTGCCCAAATATTCGCCAAGAATTACTCTGGATGTTTCTATGCATGAATTTTTTAGATGAGATGAGCATTTATATAGATAGATTTTGAATAAAGAAGCCCTCCATATGTGGGTCATCCGTATCCTATTGGTTGAAGGCCTTACTAGAAATTAAGACTGATCTCCCCAGAGTACGAAGGAATTCTGTTAGCCTTTTATCTGTGTAATTCTTTCCTGGGTCTCTAGCCTGCTGGCCTATCCTGAAAATTTTGGATTTGCCAAGCCTCCGTAATCCTAGGGATCAATTCCTCTCTCTTTCTCTCTCTCTCTCTCTCTCTCTCAAAAGACACATACACACAATCTTTGAATAATAATGTTGAATGAGACTTAATGGGGATATGGGGATTACTGGCAAGAAATATTTTTTAAAGTATGAGAAAATAATATATACTATATATGTACACATATATGTATATATAAAATATACATATATATATAATCAGTTGATTTTGTTTTTCTGAAGACCTCTAACAGAAAATGTTGTCAATATCAGTCACTGAAAAAAAAATGGATTTACTATTATTAACACTTTCCTTAAATCCAGCTTTCCTAATCTTCATACTTTTAATGAAATGAGTAACACCTCACACACATGTAAGTATTGAATTTTTTTGAGTTCGAAATTAGGCCTGCAGGTTCATTTAAGCTAAAAGTTTAGAATTGAAATTAAACATTGAGGTCTTTATGTAGAATCTTCTTTAGTTCTTAAATGGCTTTGCTCTCTTTTTTTGATTCACTTTTCTCAACCTCTGATGACAAAGGAACTTTACATCTCACCTAAGGACTCAAGAGAAAGTGTTATTAGCAGGAGTTTTCTATGAGAAAATTGCATTGAGCCAGAGGGGCTTTCCAGATCTCACTGTGTTACAAAAGGGGATTTGGGGAGGGTCGAGGGAAATAAACCACTCAGACTCACAGTGGAAAGAAAGTATTTGAGACATAAAAGAGGAGGATCAAGACAATATAAGCGATTCTTCTTATCCATATTCTCAAACTTTCTGTAGTTTCAGTTACCCACAATAGACCCTAGTCCAGAAGTTGATGATTCTCCTGACCAATTGTAAGAAGGTCAGTAATAGCCTAATACTACCTCATAGTGCCTTCATCATTCACTGTACTTTATCTCATCAGTAGGCAATTTATCATCTTATATCATCACAAGAAGATAGATGAATGCAGCATAATAACATATTTGGAGAGAGAACACATTCATTTAACTTTTAATTATAGTATATTAATAGTTGTTTTATTTTATTATTAGCTATGTTGTTAATCTCTTACTTGCCTAATTTGTAGATTACACTCTTTCATAGGAATGTATGTATAGGAAAAAAACATAGTATATATAGGGTTCAGTGCCCCGCAGTTTCAGACATCCACTGGGGTTTTGAAATAAGGGGGGGCTTGTAAGGGGAGCCTGCGGTATTAGTGTCAATTTTTTTCCCTTTCAGAAGTGTCCTTAGATTTTGCTCTGAAGATATGTGAGGAAAATATGTGAAAATTGTAACACATTTTATTGAGTTTTGAAGACAACTTATTTTATATGAATGAGACTTCTGAATGATTTAATGTGGCAGTAGAATGAAAAATAACCCAATTTTAGTGAGATAAAAAAATACCATATCTATTACAATTAACAGGTTCAAGTGGGCCATGTATCTAGCTAATAGCCTATTTAGCCTCCGGCATTTGTACAAGTAATTGCTTGCTTTGCCCATGTTATCATGTCTTGCATTACCATTACTATTAGAATCATTAATTGCCTATTTGGCTGTTTCAATTTACACAGATGTCAAAGCAATAATTAGGTCTTCTGCCCATTTTCTTCCACAACTGTTCCATTTTTTCCTTTAATTCTAATGTAAGAATTTAGGACTATCCTTTTTTACCCATCATATTTCTTTGTTTAGTTAATCATCATTGATTGGATAGGTACAGATTGATTTAATTTTTTTCATATTTTTTCCTACTGACCCCCATAGCCTCATGAGGACTCACTCAACCTTATTTTTCAAAGATTGTTTCTTGCCTTGGTTTTCCAAAGTAGGCATATAGAATCAAGGAGTTTCAGCATCAGAAGAATCTAAATTAAGGGTCTACTATTCAAGTTATTGGTCTGCTATTCAGCACTGGCTATATATATACTTGTGGAACTTGGTGCTAAATGAAAGTGTATAACTTCTCATTTACAAGTTAAGAATTTCAAGACAAAGACTGAAGAACATTAATCATAGGACCCTTCAGAGCGTGGGTCTATCTTTAATTGGCCAGTTCATACATGAGGCCAGTTTGAATTCCTTTCTTATCATCCTACCAAATGGTTATTGGGCCTCTGTTCACACATTTCCAGAGACAGAAAACTCACTAAGTCTCAAAGCCATTTATTTCTTACTTCAACAGTTGTATCTTTTAGAGAGGTCTTCCTTATCCTTTTTTTTTTAATTTTAAAAACTGTTTATTTATTTTTGAGAGAGACAGAGTGTGAGCAAGGAAGGAAAAGAGAAAGAGAGACACCCAGAATTCAAAGCAAGACTTGAGGCTCTGAGCTGTCAGCATAGACACTGATGTGAAGCTCGAACTCATGAACCACGAGTTCATGACCTGAGCCAAAGTCCTAACTAACTGAGCCACCCAGGTGCCCCTTCCTTACCCTTTTAAAATAAGGTGGGGGTAGGTAGCAGGTGATGATGGCATATGACAAATTACTGATGCTTATTATTGTTGTTGTTATCTATTCCTTGCTTTATCACATTTTTTCTTTTATTCAGTGTTTTCAAGACAAACATGGGAAAGGAACTAAGATCATTTGATCATCCTTCCTACTTTGCTACTGTTACTCTCCATCTTTACTAAGTAGTTCTTTCCTCTTTCACTAATACTACCTTGAATACTGGTTTTTAAAAGGAAATAAATAGGGTAAGAGATGAGGGGTATAAAATGGTATGATGCCATCCAACCTACTGGCTGCTGAGCACAATTTATTTATAGAATACGTAGAAGCAGAATTCCACGCACTGATAGAATTTCCAAATGTAAAGACTTTGCTGCTAAACTAAACCAGCGCTAATGGGTCTCCTATTTACTGTTGTGTGAGCAATGAAAGAAACTGAAGATCTGTACTTTTTGATGAATCTGATTAGACAACTAGATGCATTATTTCACATATCTAGTCTTACTGACATTTTCACTTTCATCTTCTTTCTCGCTGCAGAGATGAACTGCATCATTTTAGACACTTAAAAAAAGGCATTTTTATTCCTTTTTTTTTTTTTTGTTAATCCTACTGTGCACACTTAAATGAGTTCTTTCTCCTTGTCTATTATAAGAAATCTTGTTTATCCTTATAGGACTTTCTTTTGCCCTGAATCTCTTCCTCTCTCTTCAATTAGATAGAATCTCTTCCTCATTTGAATCCTTATGAAAATTTGGTTTTATCATTCCTTATTGCAATTCTTATCTTACCTTCTACACTGTAAGCAACTTGAAGGTCATCCTCATAGAGTATTGTATAGCGCTACCTATAATTTGTTTCACTTACTGAGCAGATTATGACTAGTCATAATTTTGTTTTTTGATTTTGATTAATACTTATTGAATTTGGTAATAATACATGCAGAAAACCCCCACCAACTATACATCCAAAATTAGAAAGAAAAGAGTGCTTCAGTTTTAGAGTTTTTCAGTTCTCTATGTAAAAATATTTTGGCTTTAAAGTCAAATAAATATTTATTTTGATATGAAATTAATTTATAAATCATATCAAAATATTTTCAGAAAGATTAATATTTGTTGATTTATAAAAACTGTCATTATATTTAAACATACATACCTGTATAAAAATCCCTTTGACAAGATGAAATCTGACACTTGTATGATTTTATGATCACAAGTAGCATAAGCTAAGCAACTATTTATACTAAGATTTAAACAGAGTTCTGGTGAAAATGCTTTTTTTTCTCCATTTTGGATAAACCCATGACTTAAAAAGGATGCATATATATTTTTTCTCGTTTAAGAGTAGTTAAAACATACATTTTAAAGGAACTTGTGACATATTGAACCACCAGCACATATTTTAAGTGGTCATAGATATTAAAATTGAGAATTTGTTACTAAACCCTTTGTCGAACACAAGATATCAAAATCACTGAGCTCAAAAAATTCTTATACACTTTCACTTTGATAAACTTTTATAGTTTATAGTTATGGTGTTGCTATAACTTTAATTTTAAATCTTATCTACCAAAAGTAGGTATATATTTTACTTTATGTCATTGTATTATTAATTAGAGTAATATTTACTGTCATGATTATATATAATTTAAACTTAAATAAATATAGTGAGGTTTTCCCTAATGTATTTTAAATTTATTCAAATAATCTTAAAATTTAAATTCAGGAACTATTTGCCAATATGGTTATCAGAATCATCAGTTTTGTTTTATGTTAATATAAGCCCTTTACAGATGATTACATGGATTTATTTTTTCTCATATAGTGATTCTATTTTGTCCTTTATAATACATTAATTCTTATGGAGTTATATGTTTAAAGTAAATATTTCAATTCTAGATTTTGAAATAATCATCTTTTGTGTGTTTTCATAGATATTGAGAAACTGCCAGTTATAACTAAATAAAGACATATTTTCTATTTATTGTAGAATTTTATGTATTTTACTTATCTAATGAAATTTTATTTTGTTTTTACTATGGTCTTGGGAGGAAGCTAAGTATTGAAGTTAGATGTGTATGTATTATACTAAATGCTTCAATATCATACTTGCCACAGAAATTTCCAATTTAAAAATAAATAGGTAAAAATATTTCAGATAGTGCTATTGAAGACAGATTACTGAAATGATTTGGAAACACAAAAATAGAACAGCTTTCTCTGTCTGGAGAAATTAAGGAAGAATGCAGATGTGATATTTAAACTGAACTCAGAAAAGTTACTTGAAGGGCACTTGGGTGGCTCAGTTGGTTAAGTGTCTGACTTCGGCTCAGGTCATGATCTCACAGTTCGTGGGTTCGAGCCCCGCATAGGGCTCTGTGCTGACAGCTAGCTCAGAGCCTGGAGCCTGTTTCAGATTCCATGTCTCCCTCTCTGACCCTCTTCTGTTCATGCTGTCTCTCTTCCTCAGAAATGAATAAAAAACATTAAAAATTAAAAAAAATTACTTGAATTGAAAAAGTATGAAACGATGTATACACCAAGTCGCCAAGTGAAAGTAGGTAAATTTACTCAATCATTCAATAAGAAGTAGCTATTGAATATCTACCATATGTCAGGCACCCACGAGACATTGAGTTTCACCAAAGGCTAGAATGAACAGAACAGTCAAAGATGATTAACTGTGGTAGGAGCAATACAGTTGAAGGTCAAAGGTGTTGGCATAAAATGAGAATGGGCAGGTAGGTTGAGGATAGAATGTGCCAAGATATGGAATTTTGATTTTATATTATATATAATAAAGTTCTTTAGCAGCTGGGTGGCATGAACTATTTTACTTTTGGAAAGATAACTCTGACAGCTATATGGAGAATGAACTAGAGTGAGGGAGAAATAAGGTGTCAGTTAAAGAGAGTTATGAGGCTATTATTGTAATCGTCCAAGGGAGAAATGATGAGGACCCAGACCTGGGTAGTGACAGGTGGATGGAGAGGATAGACTGAATTTGAGAGACAAGTTTGAGGGAGAATTGACAGCATTTAGTGAAAGAGCATTTTATTGTCAGTCATAGTAAAAGTGCTTTCCTCTAAGAAATGCATAATATAAAAGCATATGTACTGAAACTGTGTATTGGGATTCTTGATTTAATAATTATTTTGATGAGTTTAATCATTTTTTATATAGCTCAAGATTAAAGAAACTGTGGGTTGACAATACTGATAATAGAAATAGAAAGCATTAATTTATTCAAAACACAGGAGTTTTAGAATTTCTGTTGAAGTCAACTCTTTCATTTTATAGAGACTGTGATCTAGAAACATAAATCCAGTTAGTGCAATGATTCTGTTGATTTGAGGCATCAATATTGGCTCTAGTCATTTCATTGTATAGGTGAAGTATGTTCACGTATTTTTGGAGTAATCTTTATAAGGACTCACCACTTTCAACTGTGCTGTATGTGATAGACCTGTAGTAAATATTTTTTATTAAGTTTTTATTTTAATTTCAGCATAGTTAACATCAGTGTTATATTAGTTTCAGGTGTACAATATGGTGATTCAACAATTCTATATATAACTTAGTGCTCATCATGATAAGTATACTCTTAATCCCCTTCACCTATCTCACCCATCTCTCTACCCACTTCCCCTTTGGTAACCATCTATTTGTTCTCTATAGTTAAGAGTCTATTGGTATGTCTCTTTTTTTTTCTTTGCTAATTTATCTTGTTTCTTAAATTAGATATATGAGTGAAATCATTTGATACTCGTTTTTCTCTGACAGACTTATTTCACTTAGCATTATACTCTGAAGTTCTGTCCATGTTGTTGCAAAGGGCAAGATTTCATTTTTTATGGCTGAATAATATTCCATTATATATATAAATCTTTATCCATTATCTGTGGATGGACACTTAGGCTAATTCCATAATTTGGATATTGTAAATAGTGCTGCAATATACATTAAGGTACATTTGCTCCTTTCAGTTAGTGCTTTTGTATTTTTTTGATAAATATCCAGTAGTGTGATTACTGGATTTTGGGTAGTTCCTTTTTTAACTTTTTGAGGAAGATCTCTACTGTTTTCCACAGTGGCTGCACCAGTTTGCACTATAATTAGTAAATATTTGATGAGTGAAAACATGCTTCAGAAGTAACCAAAAAGTTCACTGTGAGTATATCATTTCACTTTATTTGAATTTACTTGGTTATTTTTGAGTGATTGTAGAGATATCAGTACCTATCTGGTATATTATGAAATTAATACAACTATGCCATTCATCAATGTATGTTAACTACCTGGAATTTAAATAAAAACTGAAAAAATATGCCATTCTCAGGTTTTACCCTATGTTGAAGAAAAATTGAAAAGCAAAACAGATCGGTGCCTGGGTAGCTCAGTCAATTAAGCGTCTGACTTTTGATTTCAGCTTAGGTCATGATCTCATGGTCATGAGATCAAGCTCCCTGCTGGGCTCCTCACTGAGCATGGAGCCTGGTTGGAATTCTTTGTCTCTCCAACTGTCCTTCTCTCTTGCTTATACATGTGCTCTCTCTCTCTCTCAAAATAAATAAACATTTAAAAAAGAAAAACAAACCAGAAGACAACGCAAAAAACTAATTCAACATCTAATATAAAAATGCAGAGTAAACAAGAAAAGATTTTGAAGGTTTTATGAGGAAAAGAAAAGTAGCAAGAAATTCAGAACTTAGTTCTGAGATCCACATAGTTTCATGATGTTTTCAGTGACGTCTAATGAAATAAAAGAGGATTGGAATATATCCAACTTGATTTTCTTTTTAACTCTTTTAAACAGAACTAAAAATTATTACAATTCTGTAGAAATTTGTAGTTTTGCTTTTAAAAAAGGATGAAGAAAAAAGTGAGGAATAACTGCATTTAAATAAGAACACTTTAAAATTGAGGTAATCTCAGATAAAGAAAAGATTTTCCCCATTTTCAGATAAACATTTTCAGATATTTCATGTAGGCAAAACAGAATGAAATATATATGAAGATGGGGGGAGAATACACCCAACCAATGTGTCAACATTGCCCATGTAGTTTATATGCTAACGAGTATTTTGGTAGCTACAGTGTGTGCAGTACTGCAGTGAATGTGAGTTCATTCTGAAGCAGAACATCGTCTCTGGCTCTGAGTGCACTCCAGTAGATAATGCAGATCTGGTCTGCACTCCTTTGTGTTCAGGACAGAATGAGGAATGATTCGGTGTGACCAGACTTCGCAGATGGCTCTCCGAGAATCTCTGAGGTTTTGGTGTACAGATATTCCTGCTCAGTGGCTGGGCTGCTTTGATAACAGAATTAATTTGGCCTCTAGAGAAGGTCTGTCCTGTTGGGAAAAATATTTCACAGAGGTGATTGTCCCTCCAGTCATTTATCAACAAAATGCCAATTGAGATGGAAAATAAAGTCATGAGATAATTTAGAATTTTTTGAGTAGGGTAGCTGAGACACCTGGAAGATTCTTTAAAAAAAAAAAAAGATTTAATTAATGGCACCTGTAGAACTTTATGCATCAAAAAAGGATTATAAAAATTATCCCATATTTGGAAGTTTGACAATAACAAGAGATCGAGTAATATTAAGTCTAGATAAAGTCAGGCTTAATGCACATTTAATTAAATTTCTATCATGTTATTTTGTTTAATTTTTAAAAGTACATCTACATTTATTTGTTTGAGTATCACCTTTGGATTTTCTTTCCTTTTTTAAAAATCTTTATTTTATTTTTGAGGGAAAGAGACAGAGTTTGAGTGGGGGAGGAACAGAGAGAGAGGGAGACACAGAATCTGAAGCAGGATCCAGGCTTTGAGCTGTCAGCACAGAGCCCAACGTGGGGCTCAAACTCACAAACCGTGAGATCATGACCTGAGCCAAAGTTGGATGCTTAACTGAATGAGCCACTGGGCGGCCGTCTCTTTGGATTTTCAGAAGATAAAAAGATTGTTAATGCATGACTCTGGACGAGAAAAGAAGCCCTAATGTTGCAGGTATTTTTTGTTACCCAAATTCCAGAAGGTGCAGAGAGAATTTTAAAGTTAAGAAACAGATGGTACATATGTTTAAAGAAAGAACAATACTGAAGGAAAATTGAATTATATATGACTTTACACTGTGTACTCATTTATCTCCTTGTTAATATGGATGGGCTTTGGAAGTCTACTTCTAATAACAGAGTTGGTGACATTTGTAGCTTTATAGACTTTTGACAGATGGAATCATGAATCTCTTGATTTAATATTCTCAAACCTGAAATACTCCAGATGTAGATGTAACATAATAAGGGTTTATGGCACAGTTTGAATTAGTTATGATATATTTCAATATTTTTATCTTTAGTACTGGGTTCATTTTCAATTTCAAAATATTGTGATGGTCTGTTATAAAAGGATCTAAATTAATTTGATGGAAACATCATTTGCCTATATGCAGATTTGGGTAGGGTGTTTCTAATTGACAGGCCAGATTCCACACAAGGTAACTAAATTGCCACAGGAGAGTTAAAGCAATTATCTGAGCAATCTGGTCAAAACAAAGTTATAATCACCAACAAATATTTATGGAGTGTCCACTGAGTGCCTCGCTTTATATTAGTTGCTACCAATCTGCTTAAATTTCTGGAAGTAGATCGGATGGTGATCATTGAGATGGGAGAGAGATGAGTGCAGGGGAGAGATCCCATAAAAGAAGGGATTAGATTCTGAGTCTACAAAAAGATGAACTAGGAATTCAAAAAGACTCATATCTATTTCTGTATATTATACATACATAGATATATATTATACCTTCTCATAATTCTAAATTGGGCATGTGCTTACATTAGATACTTAGGAAGTCAGTTAACTTAGGATATTTAAAAAAAAACTTTTTTTTTAGAAAAAAGGAGGATTGCAGAATTATGTAGGCACATTTAGTCATATTTAGAATTAACTAATGTTGGAGTGACAAACCCTAAAGAAAGAAGTAAAAAAAGGAAAAAAATAAAAAGTAATATGTATCCCGATTTAGAGGGTTTCAAGACATTTTGCAAACAGAGGAGAAAAGAATAGCTCTGACAGCAAAAAGCACTTTCTTTTTAAAGTATTTACCTTTTCTACACATAGATTTCTAAAATGAGATCTTACATTTTTACTGCCTTTTTTTTACTTTAAAAACTTTTTATAATGTACAGTAGGAAATACACTTTACATCATGACCCATTTATTACAAGGTACACAGTTCTTGCTAAGAAACCATGTGATGTACTGTGACGGATTATATTCTATTCCAGTCTATGTAATTAATTTAAAAGTGCTATAACACACTACATTTATTTGACACACATGTTGTAAATGACTTTTCTGGAATTCTGAGAAAAATAACCACTGAGGATAAGAAAAAACTTTACTTAAGTAGTCGACACATGGGTCTAAATTCTGACTACATAGTAGATGTTTTGGTTTTGTAACGTTAAGAATTGAATGTAATTGCTGATTATTTTTTAGAAAAATCTTCATGGTAACTACTTATTACACTCATTTCAATATGACATTTTCAATCAGTTTGCAAGGGAGCACAAAATTGGTTTTGTGGTGATCTGCATTTTTAACTCCCCCTGAAGCTACATGAGCTGAGACTGATGAGTTGGAAGGGCATGCTTGTACTTCTCTGATATTAGTTAATGTTGGAAGAGATACTGTGGGAGAGAGTATGCAGGTGAACGCATCTATACTGTTCAGCAGCAGGACAGCAAACAGTGTGTCCAGCTTTATGGATCAGGTTGGGATTTCAGACATGACCGACCCACATGTGGGACTCCTTAGTACCTTAGTACCCATCATTTAGCAGCAGCTTAATCCTTACTTGAGAATAAAAGGTTAGGCCATCAAAATATTGCCAATAAATACATTTGGATATGTTCACCGTTACCAAATTAATACTTTCTTTTTCTTTTAATATATGTGTGGTACATATACATACAATATACATACACACATATGTGTATATGTATATATGTACACATATAGGTATATGTGTGTGTGTATGTGTAGGTGTGTTTCAGAGTGTAATGATTTTAAATGACTGTAGGAACTGCCTCTATCATGTAAGTGCAACCCTTTGAAAGCTGAGTTGAAAAGTAGATGTGGGAACTATGGCGATCTTATCTAGGCCATACTTATTGAATTCCAATGCATTGTGATCAGTATTGAAGGAGAAAAGCAAAATCTTCAGAGCTTCTTATTTTCCAAGAGAAATCTTACGTGTGGATGTGAAATATCCCTACTTAAAAGCTGAAAAACGTACAGTCCAAACCCACACTTCTGTAGAAAAGGTAGAAATAATCAGCATGTCTCTAGGTTTTATTGTAGAAGGATATGAAGCATAAAACCATTTGAATGATATCCTAGGCTAGAAGTTATAACTATGTGATTTTTAAATTTTTATTTTATTTTTTTCCAAAATGAAAATTGCTTTTCATTGTAAAAAAATTGTTCTTATTCTTTTTGTATTTGTTTCTGGATGGTAGTTTTAACTGATGTTGAGCCATAAACCTCTGTGTTAAATCATTATGAAACACATAGCAATAGAGATATAATTATAAAACAAGAAAAGATTCTTATCTTTTAAGCCTCTAGAATGGCAACATTTTTCAAGTATGATGCAGGGAATGGCCTACAAAATGTAATGGAATTGGCTAAAGACACATTTGGAATTATGGCTGTTCAAGAGGTACATTAATCAAAAATCTTTTTGTTTTCTTTTTCTAGAAAACTCACTAAGATTATGATTATATAAGTTTTTTGTGGTTTACTTTTGTTTGTGTTAGTTGTTTTTATATCGTGTTTGTTAATGCCCATAATAAGGAGCAAAAAGAAACAATGAGAGAAAGTGTATCAGGAATATAAAGATTTCTGGAAAAAGAGGAGAAGGAAGAAAGTAAAGATTCTAGAAAAATAAACTGGATGGAGCAGGGAAGAGGAAGTGTGGCTGGTGTACAGCATATGAGGAAAAGGCCTTATGTAAAAAGGGGACTAATCTTTATCGAACCAAAGAGAAGCTCAGGACTTAAATGTTGGGTGCGCCGAAAGAGAAATTTGGTTGCTTAGTTGTGGTATCATTTGATATCTCCAAGTGCCCCCTCCTCCTTCTGAGCCTGTAGAACATATGGCAGACAGACTCTGGATCCAATAGCACAGGCTCTATCCTTTGAAATAAATGATAGGAATGATATAAATATACTGACGTGAAGGGAGGAGAGGAGAAGAAGAGCAGTATGGGGTACTAAATCCATCAAAGAGCTGTGTAGACATATTAGAGATTGGATACACTACCAGAAAAAAACAAAGAGATTGAAAAAGATTGCATCAGGAAAGGAGGGTTTGAGGTCAGTGTGAGAAAAAACAAGGGATTCTGTTGCCTTTCACCATGTACACAACTTTTGTGCTTACTTGATTTTTTAAATATATACTTTTTGTGATTTTCATTAAAATATTTTAAGAAATCAGTTCAGTATGTAAAAGGAAAGACGATTGTGGAAGCCACTGAGTAGAGCCCATTTTGGTTAAAACGGGCAGCTGAATAGGAGCGGAGCTGGCAGAATATGCTAGACATTTCATTTGGGTACCCACCTGTTTTAAAATATTTTCAAGCATTTTAGTTAGATTGTATATAAGTATTCTGAACAAAATACTAATATGTGTGGCTGGATATTATTTTGTTATTTTTCTTTTCCTCCTGATAATTTGCCATTCAGGCAGCATGTCACTGGTGACAAATAACCGTGTCGTGCTCAGGCATATATGACCGTATGCAAAATTACATGATGAAGATTTGTGTCTGAAGTATGGGACAAAAGCATGAGAGAACAGTTGACCCAGAAAAGATAAAGGCATAAATATAAAAATGAAGATTAGCAATCTACTGCCATCACTACTGCTTAAAAGTTGAAATTGCAAAGGACACCATAGGGGAGGCAAAATCCCAGAAGCAAGGAGGCATAAATCTAGTAAAAGTTGACTTTTTATTTTTTCTTGTCAGCCTTGAAGAATGTAAACTCATGGTCAGAAATCAAGTTGAGTTATAAAAAATAACACTGTATATCTTGTCTACCTGAGTTTACTGACTGTGATTCATGTTCAGTACACCTGCCTAAATTTAAATGGAAAGTAGAGAGAGCATGATGGATGCAAACAGGGCAAGAAAGACGGTGGCATATTATTCTAGTAATTAGTGTAATTCTGCCTGTCTTCTGGGATTTTTGTTGTTGTTGTTGAAACATTTGTTTTTTTAACAACTTCCTTTTAAATGTGCTGTTTGGGAGTTTAGGTATCCCCTGAAAGTACTTTTGTAGGCTTTCTTTCTCATATGAGAAACTGATTGTGATTCAAGGGTCCTGGCTATGATGTAACATGTGGGTAAATTCTAGGGATTGAGACTGTGACCCTTTGACTTTCTTCTATTTAAATATTTACATGACTGCTGAATTTGGGGAAGTGTCAGAAAGATACATTACAGCAGTCAGCTAAGCTAAGTCACTTATGTTATATTAACTATAATTCACTTACACTTAAGTAAATTACTGGGTTTTATTTTATCACACTCACATATAACCTTTAAACAAATTGTAAAACAATGCTACCTTTATAAAATTGACTTGTATTTTAAATGTATTTATATATACTTGAGTATATTTGTTTTAGATATTTTGAGATACTTAATAAATACTATAACAGGGGCACAGATAGATGTTAACTAGTACTGTTTTTACTTAAGAGTTCAAAATTTCCCTTTCCTATTGAAAGCATCTAAGACTCTGTTATAGACAGAAGGTTAAGTGTACTCACATATAAATGAAGCAGAATGACAAAAGGGAGAAGTATAGATACTCTCAGTTGAGACCCAAGCTCAACAGATAAAACACTGAGACAATAGAATTGCCCATGCGTTTTCTGGTACCAAAGGTAGGTAGACCGCCATACTGGATTATTTATTTGTTGCTTTTAGACAATAAGACATATATGATAAATTCTGAAGACTTAATGTAAGTAACAAAATATTTTATAGGTTCTCATTCTAAAGGTGCAAATGCATATGTAGGATATAAAAATGTAATTTATTGACTTTAAAAATTCATTATTAAAATGCCATTTTCCTGCTTTACAATATGTATCTTATTCTCAGCAATCTTAGAAAATATAGTAAATGCATTAAAATGAGTATATGTATTTATTTAAATCAAAGAGAATTAAGTGATCGCCTTCAGAGACAGTATGCAGAGAAAAAATAAAGTGGTTTACCTCTTAACCCTAATGAAACCAAGATGGATCATCAAATGTATTAGGCAAGTCTTAAGGATTTTTTGTTTATTTGTTTGTTTTCTCACAAAAGCCACAATAGGGGAGAGTGACAGTTAAGAAGATGGGAGATTTTAAGTGTATGTGTTTGATAAATGGAGGTCATTAATGATTGTGAAAATACAGTGTTATTTTCCCAGTGATTGAGATTGAATCCAGATTCAAATAGCTAGAAAGGATTTGGAGACTGTCATTTTGGTAATATGGAGAAACTAATCTAATGGTACATATCAGTTATACCTCAATTAAAAAAATAATAAGCTTGAAGAAAGGTAGAGACTTCATTTATCATTAGGAATTAAAAATAAAGGGAAAATTGAAAGGCAGAGTGATTTACCATTGTGAAAATCATAGTTGTCCTAGAGGCTAGGCTGTGTATCTAAGCAATTTTGATTTTAATGAATACTAGAGACAGGGTTCATTACCTTGATCTATTGAAAGAGAAGGGTTGGAACAAAAATCCCAGAAAAAAAGCTAGGACACTGAATATAAAGAAAGAACAAAAATAATCCATCATTAAAAAAACAAAGGCAAAAACTTGCATAGAAACTTGTCTTAGCTCATTCTCTAGGTGGAAAAACAGTTTTCTGCAAAGATTTTCAAGAGCTGGCCTGCCTTCACACAAGATTGTGTTCAAATATATATTAATGCATTACCAGCGGAAACATAGTGGCCAATGAGTTCTGAATCACCTTTCTTTTCCTGGAAACAATCCAACACAATAAAGAAACCATATATTTTTTTTCTTAGAAAAACCAAGAGTCTGAGGAGACCTCAAATTACAATTTATATTTATGTTACAATGTAAGTATTCCCCAAAGCAATTCAGATAATCAACGTCTGCATTAAGTCCCACAAGATCTTGCAATAACGGGAAGAAAAGCATGGCCATACACAGGAATCTAATGATGTTGGATCTTTGAAGCTATTTTCTCTATGAGGAAAGCACTCCGAATGGAAATTGCTATGGTTAAGGCTATGATTACATAATGTATGAAAACTGTAGAATCTGAAGAGAGCAAGTAAAAAAGTGCTTAGGGGAGTCCAGAGGAGAAAAAAGAAAAACACCAGCAAATAATACACCACCTAGGAGAAAATATATTTGTTACTTTAGAAGGCGAGGGCATTGCCACTTGGCACTGCCTTTTGAAGAAACTGCAGATGCTCATAGCTGGCAATACAACACTTTGTAAATCTGGAAAATTCTAAAGGCATAAGTAGTATGGCCTTTCAGATAAGCCAAATGCTAGTGAAAGAATATGTCAGTGTGACAACAGAGGGACAGACTCTGACATGTTAAAAATGGAGCTTGACATGAAGGTTCGTCTGGCCCATTATCCCCTCAACAGGAAACTCTTGTGAATAGCTGTGGTCTAGAAAAATCCAATTCTTTCAAATATGTATAGGAGAAAGAAGTGGCATAATATTTATATGAAGACACAAGAGAGTGGAAAGGGAAATAATTTGTGTGAGAGAATGAGAAAGCTAGAGAGATAGCTACATTCTTAACCAGCCATTTTTAGAGATCATTAAAGATTTTCCATGAAGAAGATTCATGTCATGTTGAAAAGGTGCAGTATCTTTTAGATACCTTTTTAGAATCTTTTTTTAGAATCTTTTAGATCTTTTAGATCTTTTTAGATCTTTTAGAATCAGAAAGCTGATTCTAAACAGTAAAACATCAAGAAACGTTCTAGTAACAATATTATGGGACTTTAAAGGAGACTTCTCTTCCAATTTTTAAAGTAGTGCACTAATTTCATATTTTTCTGTGCTAAAATAAGTTGTCTTTAAGAGGATGAGATATTTGATAAAGGCTCAAAACGGATAATGGAGCTATAAATTCTTGATAAAGTGAAAGAGAATTCAGCTTGCTTGAAGGGACTGATCACTGAAAAGATGCAGAAATACTAAGGAAGAAAGAAAAAAAAGACGACATTAGTATGTTAATAGACTTAGCCTTAAGAAGATTGAAGTGTTTCTATCTGATAGTTTCTATTTTCATGGTGAAATATGAGGTAATTATCAGCTCACATTGTGTACTTGAACATGATAAGGATTGAAGGATGTTTGAAGAATGAGGAAAAAAGGTGAAAATGTCATTATACAGTGTCAGCCTGAAACATTAAGAGCCACAGTGAGAGGCAGATGAGTATGAATTTGGGATCAAAGAATTGCATTTTGGGGAGCACAGATTCTGATAGCAACCAGAAAATTGTCCCACTTGTGTGGAAAGCAAAGGGTTTGAATGAGAAGGAGGAAGAAAGGTAAGGAGATAAAGAAGACAAAAAGGCCAATTGTTAATTGATGCTACAAACAAAACTATTCTTGGTATGCATTAGTTATTCTGTCTTCATAAAGTTCACATCAACAGTTTTATGGTCCGAATGCCAGTTGTTCTACTGACTTTGATGAGCAACTGCTTGTAAAACAATTGCTGCTTCTGGCCCAGTTCAAGAGTTTATTAGTTAGAGTGGAAAATGGAGCTTCAAAATGGAGTCTTTCATGTCGAGAAATTCTATACAATAGAAAAGGGCTATAAACTTAATAATGATATTTAATAGCATGAAATAAGGATATGAAATAGTATGAGAAAAATCTCAAAATATCGTTTCATATAGAAGTTATAGTTGTCATAAAAATCATAAGTAGTACATAAATTAAAATTGATGATATCTCACACTCCCAAACCCACTTCCCATTTTATTCAAATGGCAAATGCTGATGGTTTGAAGGTGTAGTCTTTTCAATATTTTTCTATGAGTACATTGAGATATAGGTATATATTAATATACATTAGTTACTGTATATTTATATCTATCTACCTAATTTCTTTTTCTCTACTGGTATCTTCTTACTTGGTATCCCTTTCTTTTTCAGTACGTAAGACCTATTTCAATCTTATAATGGTTCTATGGTGTCTATAAGACAAATACATTATGCTTTACCTATGTACTTTACTGCCAGATTCACTACTACAAAAAGTGGTATTAGAAACAGTTTACATGATATTTATAAGCACTGGTGAAAGTAGAATTGAACTAATGTCATTTTCTGAAATCTGTTACTTTTCAGTTTTTTATGTGGTGTTTATCAGGGCATGCTTCTGTATATGTATAAAATTATATTTTATAGTATTTCTTGTGAAATAATTTTTTGCTTGATTATGTGTGCAGTGTACCTTATTTTTTCTCTTAGCATATTTACTACTTACTGCAAATACTTACTAATGTGGTTTAAATGAAACTTTCTTCTCAAAATCTTCTAAAAAGTGTGCATATGGAAGTGTCGATAGAGCCTAAGACTATATCTTGACTCCCAAGACACCTTTCAATAGTGAGTTATCAAGGTATGTCTATAGGATTATTTGGAAATGTGTGCACCTACATTCTGAAAAGCAGAGGTGTCAAATATATTAACATAGATAACACATACACACGTGTATAAATAATGTATAAGATTTGGCTTATACTGTTGTGTATATAATTAATTACATGAAACATAGAAGTGAACACTATGAATATTTGTGTGCACATGAAGTGTTTCTGATGAGATACAAAAGAAACTGAGGAGTTATTGCTGTCATGAGGGAACCAGTATAGAATAAAGGATTATTTTTACTTTTCATCAACCACTTTTTTGAACATTTTAATTTTAAAGTAATACATGTATGTATTATGTCAATAATAATTAAACAATTATATGGGCCACCTGAGTGTCTCAGTTGGTTAAGGTGCCATCTCTTGGCTTTGGCTCAGGTCATGATCTCATGGCTTCTTGGGTTCAAGCCCCGCATCAGGCTCTGCACTGAGAGCGTGGAACCTGCTTGTGATTCTCCCTCTCTTCCTCTCTCTTTGCCCCTACTCCGCTTGCACTGCCTCTCTCTCAAAATAGATTAAAAAACTTTTTAAAATAATTAAACAATTTTAAAATACATTTAAAAAGTAAGATTGTGTGAGGAGCACCTGGGTGGCTCAGTTGGTAGGGCATCTGACTTGAGCTCACGTCATGATCTCACGGTTCATGGGTTCCAGTCCCGCATTGGGCTCTGTGCTGACGGCTCAGAGCCTGGAGCCTGTTTTGGATTCTTTTTCTCTTCTCTGCCCCTCCCCCACTGGTGCTGGCTCCATCTCTCAAAAATGCGTAAACATGAAAAAAAGTTTTTAAAAAGTATTAATTATATGGATAATTTCTTCATTTCAAGGATGTTAAATAAGTTCTGTTAATAATAACGTAATATGCCTACGTTTTTATTTAAATATATGACTGAATTAAAATATTATCAATAGAGAACTAGTAATTTTCAAGTTCTGAATAATGTTAGATACTGTCCTAAGCACTTATTATATGTTAAAATATTTAATCCTCATATTCTGTCGTCAATTTAGCAAAGTGATGTTATTATCTCACTTTTTAAGAGAACACAATTAAAAGACCAAAAAATTTATAAAAACTTGAGTAGGTTTAGTTTACATAAGAGACAGTGTTTGAATTCTGCTCTCCCTGCTTACAAATCATAATGCAGTTAATATGTTTAGATAATACTGAAAATATGGAAATGAGGTATTAGGATAAATGCTTAAAATAAGAGAGAACATATGTAAGAGCAATTATATGTAAATGATAATAGAAGACTACTCGGCAGGAGATAAATCAAGGAGAAGAGAGAAATAACAACAAAGAATAAAAATAGACCAAGTTCATTGCTGGAAGTATTGGGTTTTTAAAAAGCAAAAGCAAGAAATCAGCTAGAAGCTGTTTTAGTTCTGTTCTAAAATTCAGAGAAAAGAGAAACTGTCAGAAAAGAGGATGAATACAATAACTGATATTTTAAGAGGTGAAGGATGTGAAATGAGAGATGAAAATACATCAGACAGAAATGAAAGAGAATGTAACTGGAGATGCATTTATTAAAGTCATAAACTTGCAGAGAACAATAAAACTATCAATCATAAGCAAAAATCAGAATTGACTGAGCCATGTAACAAATATGTCAGAGGTCAATTAGTGCCGGTATAACCATACAAATTCAAAAAGGTAGGTGATAATTAACATGCAGTATAAAAACAGTGATTAATCTGTGTGTATAAAATAAACAACAGTCTGAGCATGCGAAGCAACAATAAAGAAAAACAAGAACACTGTTTCCATTGAGTGTGTGTGTGTGTGTGTGTGATAACTGATATTTGAGTAAATAAAGAAGAGTTTCTATTAAGGGATGGAAAAAACACCATGAATTTCATGAAGAAATATAATTCAGTGACAAGTAAAACAAAAACAAGTATACATATTATTAACAGTATATAAGTATACATATTATTAAACCTGTAAAAATAAGATAGCTAAGATGATATCATATTTCAGAGTGTGAAAGTTTAATATTTCGGATTTCATGAGAAAGAAATTGAAAATTGGTAGGCTTGTAGTTTCTAGTAACTCAGGATGGAATATTGAGCTATTCCTTAGAAGTGAGGTGAAAACAGCCATATTACCAGCACAGCTTGATGCAAGTGTGTATGTGATGGGAGATTTTCACGCTTATTTGGAAGTTTTTGCAAAACACTCTCTTTTCGATGTACCAGCGTTTACTAAGCATAAGGAAATTAGGACTTCTAGAAATAAGATTCTGCATAATGGAAGGTTAAATCGCAGATACATCGGGATCCAGTAAAAGAAAGTGAATTTTAAGAATGAGAGAAATAGAAGAAGTAAATTAGAATTATGAAGTAGTAAAATTCTTAATACTATTTTAGTATTAAGAATGATAAATCTAGGGGATGCCTGGATGGCTCAGTCGGTAAAGCATCTGATCTCGGCTAAGGTCATGATCTCATGGTTTGTGAGTTGGAGCCCGCGTCGGGCTCTGCACTGACAGTGAGGAGACTGCTTAGGATTCTTGGACTCCCTCTCTTTCTCTGCCTCTCCTCTGCTTGCATTCTCTCCCCAAAAATAAATAAATAAATAAACATTAAAAAAATGAATGATAGATTGAAGAAGTGGTGGGATCTCTGTATATGAAAGACAAAAATAATAGCTCAATAATTTCACGAAAGATAATCCTGAAAGGAGGGAGGTGCAAACAGAAAGAGAAATAAATTTGAGAGTGAGAAAACTCTATGCATAGGAAGAGAGAAAATAAATGTATGATATGTACATGGATTTTTGAAAACAAGCATAAGGAAGAGAGAGAAAACAGCAAAAAATCTCAAAGCTCAAATAAGCCTTTCCTCGTGAATAATCTATACAGCCTATATAGATGTAATCCAATCTTGTTTCCACAAAGGAATGAAAACCCAATTATCAAAAATTTGTGTAAATTTTTTTTTCTGAGTTTAAAGTCTTTTATAAAGTGTTGAGGAAAATGAAGCTCAAATGTGAGGTTTGAGAGGTGTGCAAGAGTAGAGCCAGATGTGACTGGAGCTGAGAATATTTTTCTCCAGGACTACACAGATAACCAGATAGATGGATTTTTTAATACTTATTTTTTCTCTTTAAAGCAAATTTCATATTGATGTAGGCGTCAAAGAAACACTTTTACCAATTGTAACTGGAGATTGCAATGGATTGTCACAAAGTTAACCCATTTCTTACCCACTTCTAATTCAAAACTAAAATATTTTCAACACCAGAACATCCATGTCTTCTTGATTCTCGTAATAGGTAACATAATTTTGACTTTGAAAACCAAAGGTCACTGTTTTGCATATTTTTAAACTACAATTCCATTATTTTTAGTATGTATCCCTTCATATGACCTCTCTCACTCAATAGTATGTTTGAAGGATTTAACTGTGCTCTTGGATGAAGCAGTAATTCATTCATTTTTATTGTTATTTAATATTGTACTTTAAGAATATACTAAAAGTTAAATGTACATTTTATTGTTAATAAAAACTAAGCTATTCTTTTTTGTAGTTACTATTTCTAATGTGACAAAAAATTTCTAAGACATAGCTTTTGGGGAACACGTTACATATATGTTATAGGTATATTCCAAGGAATTTATCTGTCACATAAGAAGGTATGTATATTTTTCACATATTAGATATTATCAAGTTATTTTTCCTATAAGGACTTTAATAATTTCTTAACCCACCCATTTTGTGAGAGAGAACATAAAGATATAAAATTTATTCATATAGAAGAACACTCAGTATATTGCTGTCAATTTTTCTAAATTAATCTACGGATTTATTGCAATCTAATTAAAATTTCTAGCATACTTTTGCTTTAGTAGAATTTGACAAGTTGGATTTAAAATTTTATAGCAATGTAAAATACTTAAAGAAAATCTTGAAATAGTAAAACAACATCAGAGGTTATTCACTACAATATTTCAAGAATTACTATAAAGTTACATTAATCAAAATAGAGTTGCGTTGACCTATAACTAAAAAAATATTTGTACAGAACAGTGTCGAGAAATACATATATATTTTTAATATATTTAGTATATATTTTGAGTATATATGTGTATATGTGTGTATGTATATGCTCAATTTACCAATATAATAAAATGGGAGAAATGGAAATCTTTCAACATATGGCTTGCAACAGCTAGATCTTCCAGTAGGAGTTAAAAGCTCAATCTCCACCTCAGACAAAAATAAGTTAATTAATCAAAAAGATTAACATGAAATGGATGATGGATCCAAATGTAAAAGTTAAAACTTTAAAAATTTGAAAGAAACCATAGTATATCATCTATGGTATCATGATTAAGCAATATTTCTTACAACATAAAGAGTGTAGGGATCATAAAAGAAAAATAGTTAAAGAGGACTTCTTAAAATTTTTGGAATTTCAAATGGCATCTAAAGAAAAAAAAAAAACACATCCTGGAAGACTATATTTGCAACAATTTTTGAATAAAAAACACCTAAAATGTATAAAAGGCACTTTAAATTCAGTAATAAAAAGACAACTCAAGTTTTAAAATATCAAAAAATTTCAACAGACATATCACCAAAGATGGGGTGTATTATTACTACATATCCACAACAGTGGTTGAAATTTTAATGAAAAAGAGACAATAGTAAATATGCAAGGTTTGCCCAAATATGGAGCAATTGGCTCTCTCACATGATGTTCATGAGCTTGTGAAATGGTAAAACTACTTTGGAAAATATTTTAGGAACTTTCATAAGTTAAAATTAGTGTATGCTTTGACTCAGGAATTAAATGAGAAAAGAAACCATGCACCCTAAAGGAGACTTTTCTGAGGATAAATGCAGAAGTGTCATTCCTAATAACCAAAGGATCTGAAGCAAAAGAATGTCTTTTCTTAGGTGAATAAATAACTGTAATGCAGTGTAATCAGACATACATACACTACTACACAATAGCTATTATGCTCAGCAAAGAATTCAAATACATATATGATTCTATTTGTATAAATTTGAGAGAAGACAAAATCATTGAACTGTACAGTTGAGATTGATTTATTTTATCGTATATGAATTATAAGTCAACTCACAGAGAAGGAAGAGGAAAATAGGATATGGTGACTTAAGTAGAAATTTATGAAAATATTAAATGTTGTACTTTGGCAAAGTATTGCAATTTAATTTTTTCTAATTTTATTGAGAAACAATTGGCATACATCACTGTATCACTGTACAAGTTTAAGGCGTGCAGCATGATGCCTTGATTTACATATGTAGTGGAATGATTACTATATGTTTAGCTAACATCCATCTTCTCATAGGTACAGTTAAAAAGAAAAAAAAAGAAAAACAAAATTCCTTATGGTGAGAACCTTAGGATTCACTGTCTTAACTTTCCTATATATCACACAACATTAGCTATAGTCATTATGTTATATGTTATATCCCTGATACTTATTTATAACTAGAAGTTTGTACTTTTTAGACCATCTTTCTCCAGTTGCCCCTCCTCCCGTCCTCTACCTCTGGTAACCATAACTTTGATCTCTTTCTATGAGTTTTTTCTTTGTTTCATTTTGTTTTTAGATCAGAGATCATACAGCATTTGTCTTCCTTATGACTTATTAAACACAGTATAATGCTTTTAAGATTCATCCATGGACATTGCAAATGGTAGAATTTCCTTTTTTTACAGTTTATTTTTCATTGTGTGTGTGTGTGTTTCCACCAGTGGTTTCACACACGTGTTAGAATTTTCTGTTTTAGTTCTATGAAAAACATAGGACTGTTGTGATTTTGGGAGGGGTTGCATTAAATCTGTGAATTGTTTTCATTAACATGAACATTTTAAGAATATTTGTTCTCCCAATCCTTGAGCGTGGAATGTGTTTTCATTTGTTTGTGTCTTCTGCAGTTTCTTTTATCAGTGTTTTATAGTTTTCGAGTACATGTCTTTAATCTCTTTGGTTCAGTTTATTCCTAGTAGTTTGTTATTTTTGGTGCAATTGTAAATGAGATTGATTTCTTAATTTCTTTTTCTGCTATTTATTATTAGTGTATATAAATGCAATGGATTTCTGTATATTGATGATGTATCCTGTGATTTTACTGATATCATTTATCAGTTCTAATGTTTTTTTTGATGAAGTCTTCAGGGTTTTCTATATATAATATCATGTCACCTGCAAATAGTGAAAGTTTTACTTCTTCCTTACCAACTTGGATGTCTTTTATCTCTTTTATTTTTGTTGTCACTTTGCTGTAGCTAGGTCTTCCAGTACTATGTTAAATAAAATGATGAGAGTGGACATCATTACATTGTTTCTGATTTAGAAGAAAGCTTTCAGTTTTTCACCATTGAGTATATATGTCTGTGAATCTTTCATATTTCCTCTTGTTATTAATTTCTTGTTTCATGCCATTGTGGTCAGAGAAGACACTTGGTATGATTCAATCTCTTGATTTGCTAAGAATTTGCTTTGTAGTCTTAACACATGATCTATTCTAGGAAATATTCCATATGTACTTGAGAAGAATACTTATTTTGCTGTTATTTGATAGAATGTTTTGTATATTCCCATTTGGGCTATAGTGTTGTTCAATTCCATGGTTTTGTTATTGATTCTCTGTCTAGATGATACATCCATTGTTGAGAATGGGATTTTAAAGTCCACAATTATTTTTGTATTACTGTTTATTTCTCCTTTTAGCTGTGTAGTTTTTTGCTTTATATATTTAGGTAGTCCAAGGTTGCATAAATACTTAAAATTATTATATCATCTTGATGTTTTAACCTCTGTATTATTATATAATGATCTTCTTTGTGTCTTTTTACCATTTTTAAAGTCTATTTTGTCTGATATAAACATAGCTACCTTTGCTCTTTTGATTACCATTTGCTTGAATTGTTTTTTCTATCTCTTCAGTTTCAGGCTATGTATGTCTTTAAGGCTAAGGTAAATCTCTTATAGGCAGCACGTTGTTGGATCTTGGCTTTTAACCTGTTAAGTTATTCCAAGTCTTTTAACTGGAGAATTTAATCTATTTACATTTAAAGTAACTATTGATAGGTAAGGACTTATTCCTGTCATTTTGATAAATTTTTTCTTTTTGTATGTAGATATGTTATTTCTAGTTTCTTAATCCTAATGTCTTTATTGTATGTGTGCTGATGTCTTTTGTTATCCATATTCTTTGACTTCTTCATCATATTCTTTTGTGTAATTACTACAGGATTTTCCCTTATGGTTACCATAAGACATGCATAAAATATCTCAAACTTATAGCACCTATTTTAAACTGATAACAATTTAACTTCAGTAGAGTTTGTAATCTTAGACTACTACTTCTCCTCCCTTTCACATTTTGGGTTATTGCTATTACAATTTACATATTTTTATATTGCATAACTAGTACTAGATTATTGTAGTTATGGTTATTTTCTGCATCCTTAAAGTTTCAAACTAGAGTTGTAAGTGAATTATGAACGGCTGTTACCATATTGCAGAGTGTAACTATGACTATGTATTTACCATTACCAGTGAGATCTACATTGCCTTTCTTTTGTTTGTTTGTTTTTATTTTAATCACCTGGTACTCATTAGTACAAGTGCACTCCTTAGTCCCCATCACCTTTTGTAACCAACTTCCTACCCACCTTTATGGTAACCATAACTTTTTTCTCTATAGTTAAGAGTATGTTTCTTGGTTTTTCTCTTTCCCTTTGCTCATTTGTTTGTTTCCTAAATTCCACATATGAGTGAAATCCTATGGTATTTGTCTGTCTCTGACTGACTCATTTCACTAAACATTATACATTGTAGCTCCATTCATGTTGTTGCAAGTGGCAAGATTTCATTTTTTATGACTTAATAATATTCCATTGTGTATAGAGAGAAACTTCTTTTTAAAAAAATTTTTAATGTTTATTTATTTTTGAGAGACAGAGATAGAGCATTGGGGGGAGGGGCAGAGAGAGAGAATCCGAAGCAGGCTCCAGGCACCGAGCTGTCAGCACAGCTGACAGCCCCACATTGGGCTCAAACTCATGAACCATGAGATCGTAACCTGAGCCAAAGTCAGACACTTAACTCACTGAGTCACCCAAGCGCCCTTAGAGACTTCTTTATACATTCAATTAATGGACACATGGGCTCCTTCCATATCTTGGCTATTAGAAATAATGCTTCCAAAAACATAAGGGTGAATGTATTCTTTTGAATTAGTATTTTTTTTTATTCTTTGGGTAAATATCTAGTAGTGCAAATTCTGAATCATAGAATAATTCTATTTTTAATTTTTTGAAGAAACTCCATATTGTTTTCTAGGGTGCCTGCACTAATTTGCATTCCCACCAACACATACTACCTTTTTTATGTTTTTATGATGTTAATTAATGTTCTTTTACTTCTACTCAAAGAGCTCCTTTTGACATTTTTTGTAAAAGAGGGATGGTAGCAATGAACTACTTCAGCTGTTGTTCAGGGAAGTCCTTGTCCCTCCTTTGTTTCTGAAGGACAGTTTCACCAGGTTATAGTTGCCAATTACTTTCTTTCAATATTTTGAATATGTCATCCCATTCTCTGTTGACCTGAAAAATTTCTGCTCAGAAATTCACTCATAATCTAATGGAATTCCCTTGTATGAAACATCTGTTTCCTTGCTGCTCTTAAAATTCTTCCTTTGTCTTCAATTTTTGATAGTTTAATTATAATGTGTTAATGTGGGTTTTGTGTTTGACCTTTTTGGGAGTTTTTGAGTTTCATGAATCTGGGTGTCCATTTCATTTCTTAGGTTTGGGAAGTTTTAGGCATTATTTCTTTAAATATGCTTTCTCTACGTTTCTCTTTCTCTTTTCCTTCTGGAATTGTTATAATGCAGATATATTTTTTTTTCATTGCATTCCATAATTTCTGTAGGCATTTTTCACTCTTTTTCATTCTGTTTTCTTTTGCTCTTTTAGTTATTTTCCAGTGTTCTGTTCTCCAGGTTGCCACAATCTTTCCCATGGCTGAGTTTACTTTTGAAACTTTTTATTGAAATCTTTAGTTCAGTTGTATTTTTCAACTCTAGAATTTCCTTTGTTTTCTTAAAAATTTTTTAACATTTCATTTTGTTTTTTGAGAGATAGAGAGAGACAGAGGATGAGAAGAAGAGGGGAAGAGACAGAATGAGACACAGAATCTAAAGCAGGCTCCAGGGTCTGAACTCTTATCACAGAGCCTGATGTGGGGTTTGAATCCATGAATGTGAGATCATGACCTGAGCTGAAGTTGGATGCTCAACCATCTGAGCCTCCCAGGTGCCCCTGTTTCTTTGTTTTCTGATGGTTGCTATTTCCATGTTGAACTTCTTATTTTGTTAATACCTTGCTTTCCTATTTTCACTTAGTTATTTTTCTTCATTTTTTTGTAGTTAACTACATGTCCTTAAGAAAATTCTGATTGTTTGTCTGAAAGTTCATAGAGCTGTATTTCTTTAGGGACAGTTATTGGAACTTTATTAGTTTTCTTTTGTGTTATACTTACCTGATTGTTCATGATCCTTAATTTCTTATATTGGTATCTGCTCATTTGAGCAATTGGGCACCTCTTCCAGACATTGCATTTTTGCTTTGGCAGAGACAGTTCTTCACCAGTTAGCTCAGTTTGGGTTTCAGGTGTATCTGCTGGCAATGTCCTTGGCAGGTGGCACCTGCTACGATGGTCTATTTTGGAGCAAGTCAATCGTTCAAGCTCTAAGGAAGGGAGTGGGAGAGTATCCCTCTGATGAGAACAGTTAGATAGTATTTATGGCTTGGTTCCCTAGCCAAATGTGGCTGTAGGTTATGCTTCACATTTGCCTCGATTCTCTGATCAGGCTTAATATGTGGTCACGTCTGGGTACTATATGCAGTAGTAGCTGGGACTATGAATTAGCTTCCCTGGTAGGGCAGCAGGATAAGACCCAGGGCCTGTATAACTCACTGTTTGTGGGTCCAATGTAGGCTCGAGTGTATACTGAATTCCCTTGGTCAGGTGAGACCACCAGTTTTGTTTGCATATGGGGGAAACATGGCCTGTGCGCTCTGTTTAAGTGCCACTGTGCTTAGCGTTGTTGAACAGATTATGCAGCTTCCTGTGTCCCCTGGTTAGGTCTCCTGGTCAGACAGACTGAAGACTGTATTCAGTGATGAGCAGGGCTGCAAGTTAGATTCCCTGCTCTAATGCAGAAGGAAGCAACTCTAAAGCTGTTAACATTCTTTGTTGCCTTATCTTAAGCTGGCCCATACCCAAAGTTCCCTGATCATAAAGGGCCACTGACTTTGCTCTGCAAACTATCAGTTCTTCTTGCCTGCCTCCCAGCTCAAGTGCTGTCAGGGGGGCTCATATCTTCCAGCAATTGTCACCAGCCCTTCTGGTAAAATGGTGCTGGAAGATGTTCTCCAGAGTGGGCGGGGCTGCCATTTCTCTCCTTGCTTTTGGCAGGAGCAGGAGAAGCCGTTCCAGTGTACTCTCAATTTTCTAAATAAACCCTCTAGCTCAGATAGGCCAAGAATTACCCTTAGCTTTGGCTATAAATAAATCTTCCTGCCTGTGCATAGCACACGACTGTTACAGGCCCAGTACTAGCTTTGCTTTGGAGCAAAGGCATTTCTGCCCACCTGCCTCTCAGCTCAAGTGCTACCGGGCTGAACTGCTTCTAGTTGTCGCCAGCATTTCTGGTCAGACGGGACTGGAAGACACTTTCTACAGTGGGTAGGGTTGTGATTCGACTCCTCACCTGGGCTTGGTCAAACCTAGTTTAAGGGCTGGGCTGGCAAAACTCCTTGTCTTAGGATTGGAATTGGGCAGCTTTGTATCCCACATTGTTCCCTGGTGAGAGTGTGCCTCTGACTTGGTTCTACAGATGAGTAAACTGCTTGGGTCCTGCAAGTATAAACTTGGTCTGCCAAGATCCACATGCTGGTTGTTGCAAGTTCCTCCCCACTTACCGATCACAGTCAGATTCTCAGAGGTTGGGCAGACTCCCTTACAATCCACATGGTGTGAGATAATACAAAGTGACATACAACACTGTGTGGTACTGGGTTGTCCCCTCTGGTTTCTCTTTTACCCCTGGAGGAACTGGAGACTCAGGGGAGACCTCGTACATGGCACTGCACTGGCCTAGGAGAGGGAAATGTGTCAATGTGTAGTTTATCCTCTAACCTTTCTAACATAGTGTATTCTGGTCTTTGTGGTGTAGGAGGCACTTCAGCCTTATCTGCACGTTCTAGGATGTTTTCAGTGATCTCTTGTTCTTAACTAATTGTTAGTTGTTCTTTTTATGAGGAGGAGTGCAGTCAAGAACAACCTGTGTCACCATCTTGGCAACAATGTCATTAAAATTTACATTTTCAAACTTAGGATTATCACTATCCTCTTAACTAAACTAGTTAAGTTAATCATTACACTGGACAATTTGCAGTTTACAATATTTTTTGAAAACAATTTTTGAGAATGAATTGTACTTGGTGTGCCTTTTGTCACTAGGATGAATAATGGAAGAAGGGAGATTAGGACAAAATCAAGTAGTATTCTTTCTCATGTGTCTGATATTATTTGTGAACAAATAAAGCATCTAGAGGTCCTCAGAATACTTTGGGTAACTTTGATGTTTAGGATCACTAGTGCTTCCCAAGTTCTTCCTTTGAGGTCATAACGATCATGTCATAAAACTACGATTGAATACTTAAATGTTTTTCTAACCTCTTTAAAGGATTTTGATATAGGGCGCTTGGGTGGTTCAGTCAGTTAAACATCCAACTCTTGATTTCAGCTTAGGTCATGATCTCAGGGTCATGAGATCAAGCCCCGTTTTGGACTTTGTGCTGGGTGTGTTGCCTGCTTAAGATTCTGTTTCTCCCCCACTGTCCCTCTCCCTGCTTATGTTCTCTCTCTCTCACTCTCTCCCTTAAATAAATAAATAAATGATAAATACATAAATACATAAATAAATAAATAAAAGGATTTTGCTTTAAGTTGCATGTAGTGATTATTACTAGCAATTATTTTTACCTCTATGTTTAATACCCTATCCTGTCTCCTATCCTGTCTTTTATACCTGTTTTTTCTTTTATGTCTGTCTTCAGTCTCCTAGAATGTTTAATGCTGGGATGGATAATAAGTATTTAGTAGAAGGACAAACTTCTTTTTAAAGTATTACAATATTCAATCAAGATGGGATGATGTGGCTTGAACTATGGTTTGATAGTGAATATAGGGATAGTTTTTGGATGTAAAGATTACTGAACACCGGATGGGTCAGTTGCTCAAAAAGAAATCTTTGACTTATAGAACGCAGAACTGAGTAGATATTGGTAATAGTCAAGAAGAGCAAATTGTTTTTGTTTTTGTTTAAGATCAGAAGACTTTTAGGTCAAGAGACTTTTAATGTATTAAATGTGAAATTACCATGAGGCTATGTGAAGTAGGAATTTTATATAGAGTATGGTAGTATCAAGTAGAGGACTAAAGATTGAAGTAATCTATGAGAAAAATCATAAAAGCTTGAGAAGATTATACACAATGAAAAAGGAAGAGATCCCCAAGTAAACCTAGAGAAAATCTAGTATTTAGTGACAGAAGAGATGAAAGTACTAAAAGGAGAGTTTATTTCAATTCAAGGAAGTATTTCAAAGAAGTTAAAAAAATATACCCATTGACTTGAGTAGTATGAAAAATCATTAATGAGTATATCAAGAGCTGTTATAGTAGAATTTTAGGGACCCTCCAAATGCAGGTCTCAGATGAACTCAAGAAAAGGTATGATTTTGTAGGTTAAATTTTTTAAATTATTAGGACAATTATGCTATATTTTTATCTTTCTACATCATAAGCAGAAGTGAGAAGGCTATTAATATGTATTTTATTTGCAAGAGTGACTCACTGTTAGCTGCAGACACCACCGTAAAACACACTTACGACATGGCAGCAGCTACAGACTAGTCTCAATGATTTGATTGTGACCATGTCATTCTTCGACATGCTCTTATTCTTCCTGGAAATGTTACTTTTTCTTAAAGTTTATTTATTTATGAGAGAGAGAGAGAACACAAGGAGGAGAGGCAGAAACATGGAGAGAGAGAGTCCCAAGCAAGCTCTGCATGCGGCTTGATCTCATGATTGTGAAGTCATGAACTAAACCAAAATCAAGAGTCAGACATTTAACTGACTGAGTGACCCAGGCACCCTTGGAAATGTTAAGGTTGACTCCATGTTTTTTGCTTTTCACTTTACAACAATAGATATCTTCAAAGAAAAAACCTTTAGGTTTATCATTAAGTTTTAATTCTTTCAAGAGAATTATAATACATTTCCCCATTTTTCTAATTTATTAACTGGGGGATTTGGTAAAGTATTAATTCTCTGAGAAATGCCAGAAATGAATTCTTGCATGAAAACACTAATCAAGTGTAATTTGTGGAAGAATAAATCACTAGAGATGAATACATCAAGGAACTGACAAGCTCAATTATTGGATGTATCAACCAATGTGATACTAAAGACACTCAAGAAGATAGCAGGATTAAAGGTAGAAGGCAGACTGAGACAGCTATCAGTGGTTCAATGAGTGAAAAAATGACCATAACATCTGTAGCTGAAAGCAAAGCACAAGCATAGTACCCAAATTATGTTAGCCTCATGGATCACGTCTTCTTATGTTACTTTTCTTTACTAATACTAACAAAGATGAGGTACTCTCTGGAATGACAGTATTATTCTACATTGTTTGAATGCTCATATTATGTTTTAGGAACTGTGTTATGAACTTCACATAGATTATTTCAATTTGATTCTCAAGGTCAACAAATTCTGAAGTGTAAGTATTTGGAATTATACCCCATTAGACTGAAGGAGAATGTGTGCATAGTCATTATAGATACTGCTTGAATAAGCATCAGTGGGAAAGTGTGAAATATATTTGAGAAGCCTGGAAAAAAAAATATTCTTTTTCAAATAGAGCCAGTCTTCACTTAATGACTAGGAGTAGAGAGAGAGAAAATTCCCTGACATAATGGACTTGGCAGATGATGGTAAGAAACGGCCATGGAGGCCAGAGTTGGAAGAAAAGAAAGGGTGATAGACTGTGCTCAATAACCTGCAAAGGCATTTGGGAATGATAGAAAGATGAAGAATGGGATCTAGAGGTGCCTGGGTGACTGTCGGTTAAGTGTCTGACTCTTGGTTTTGGCTCAGGTGTGATCTTGTCATTCGTGAGATGGAGCCCTGCATTGGGCTCTCCACTAAGAGCATGGAGCCTGCTTGGGATTCTTTCTCTCCCTCTCTGTCTGCCCCTTCTCTGTGCTTTTTCTCTCTCTCAAAATAAATAAATAAGCATTTTGTTTTAAAAAGAAATACTTTAAAAAAGAAGAATAGAATATAAAGGGCTCTAAAGTTCAAGTACCAATTATTAAACAAGGATAAATGGAAATTGGATTTAATTTAATATTGACAATTTCTTTAAGGGGATTGGGTGTTGGATCTAATGATCAGGGATGTCTCACTTGGAGTGAATACTGAGAAGGAACAAATTTAAGGCTGAAACTTTTGTTTACTTTGCCTGTGATAGGGCCCATCCCAGCAGTTCATTTGTCTGAACCCAGGTAGCTCAGGCTGGTAGTAGCATCTGTTTATGAGAGGTACTAGAAATAATGTTTTATAGAATATAAAAGCAATAGAGTAGCAAATCTAAACACATCTTCACCTGAATAAACACCACATTACCTGAACATAAGGGAATATTGTATCTGAATATAAAGCCAAAATAAAACAAAAATCAAAATTTGTTATTTTATATATATGTATATATTTTAATTTTTAAATGTTTATTTATTTTTGAGAGAGAGAGCATGAACAGGGGAGGGGCAGAAAGAGAGGGAGACACAGAATCTGAAGCAGGCTCCAGACTCTGAGCTGTCAGCACAGAGCCCTGATGCAGGGCTCAAACCCATGAATGACAAGATCATGACCTGAGCCGAAGTCAGACACTTAACCAACTGAGCCCACCAGGTGCCCTTGTTATTTTATGTTTTATAGCATTTTTTCTTAAAGTTTTCTGTCAGTTGTCAAAGAAATATCTACTCAATACTGATGATGTGTCCAGATTAAGATTAAAGACGAAGACATGATGGTGAACAAAAATAGACACAGTCACAGAGTTTAGGATCTTAGGGCACATTTAATTTAGTATGGGGGCAGGAGACAGCCATTAATCAAACACTCTTACAAACGAATGTATAGTTAAAAACTGACATACATACATATTCAGTGGAGAGGAACATGAGTTTACAGGAGCCCATAACAGCAACAACAAGAAGGATTAGCCTGGGGGAATAATGAAAGCATCCCCGAGAAAACTATGTTTCTAGTGAGATCTGAAGAATTGCGAATTGTTACTTATGTACAAGTGGCTGGGGGAGGTGGCGGAACAGTGTGCCAAGCGAAGGGCAGAGATGAGACAAAGCCCCTGGAATGGAAGGACACGCATGACTTGTTAGCCATTTGAAAGGGGCGCTTCTAGCTAGGGCATGGGTAGCGTGTTTTTGAGATGAGAACGGGGAGACTCAACAACGTGGGCTGCAGAGCTTGATATGCCATGTTGAGCATTTTGGTCTCTTTCCCCAAAAGCAATTGGAAACCAGTACAGGCTTTTAGGAAGAAATGACATGGCTACATTTGCATTTTGAAAAGATAACTCTGACTGCCGTCAAGATTGAAGGAGAGCAAAGCTGGATACCAGGAGACTAATTAGAAGGCTGTTATGCTAGCCCAGGCCAAAGATGATAGTGACTTGGACCTCTGAGTTGGCAGAAGTGATGGAGATAATTGGACAATTTGAGCTCTGTCAATAAGGACTGACATTCTGAACTCCATTAAAACTTTTCCAAATAGTTTCAATAGCACATTGGTATTTTAAAATATTAATAATTTGAGCTTTTCACATAAGTTCATTTTTCTTCCTTATTTAGATAGCATCTCTATCAATCACAATACTAAGATTTAATTGTAGTTGCTTTTATTGACTCAAATTAAAATTACATTATTCTAGTTATGACAACATCAATTTTATTTGTTTCGCGGATGTTTCTTGATTATTAACTTCTTTCGTTCTGTCTTGATACACATGCAAAATTTCCCACTACTCATCCATATGACTCTCATTTGGGTTTGACTGACAGTGTGGCTATTCCATATTAGAAACTAAATATTTCATATAAATGAAATATATTCAGTTTAGTTGATGAAATATTCCTATACTGCTGAAACTGTTCTTCTGAAAGTAACGTTTTGCTGAAATTTTTTGTCATTCCTTTCCTTGTCATCACTTTCTTTTTCATTTTACTGCAACATTTACCACTTCACAGTCCATGCAATTGTGCTTTGGTAAGATAGAGACAGAGTGTGCATTGCTTTGTCTACATTTGAATGGCTACTGCCCCATTTAGTGAGCTGCAAAGGGTTGGCTCATTTAGAAAGCATTTTACCACCCAGACAGAAATGAGCAACAAAGGAACTAAAAGGCCTTTGGAGAATCATTTTGTTTTTAAATTTTTTAAATGTTTTATTTATTTCTGAGAGAGAGAGAGAGAGAGACAGCGTGAGCAGGGGAGGGTCAGAAAGAGAGGGAGATACAGAATCTGAAGCAGCCTCCAGGCTCTGAGCTAGCTGTCAGCACAGAGACCTACACGGGGCTCAAACCCACAATCCATGAGATCATGACTTGAGCCGAAGTCGGATGCTCAACCGACTGAGCCACCCAGGCGCCCCTGGAGAATCATTTTTAAAATTCCCAAGATACATCTAAGAAATCTTGTAAAATAGGATCCAGGCAATTTTAAGTCAGTTGTAAGTAAAACATTTATGTAAAAGCAATTTTATTTATGTTTTAAGTTTATTTATTCTGCGAGAGAGAGAGAGGAGGGGGAGAGAGAGAGAGAGAGGAGGGGGCAGAGAGAGAGGAGAGAGAAAGAGAGAATCCCAAGCAGGCTCTGCACTGTCCGCATAAAGCCTGAATCAGAGTTCCAACCCACAAACAGCGGTATCATGACCTGAGCCAAAAATCAAGAGTTGGACCCTTAACTGACTGGTTAAACTGGTATTCATGAAAAAGCAAAAGGTGCATGGTCTTGGTACTTGTGTACAAGTCCTGGTTCCCACACCTTTGGTGTGTGAAGTTCTGCAAATCACTTAACATTTGCTTCCATTTCTTCACTGGTAGAATGAATGCAATACCAAAGTCCTTCCTGACAGGGTTATTGAAGAGAATAAAGGAAACCATATACTTGTAAAGCAGTCTTTAAAACTGGGATTCCTTGGGATGCCTGGGTGGCTGGGGCCTCTGGGAGGCTCAGCTGGTTGAGTGTTTCATTCCTGATCGCAACACAGGTCATGATCTCGCTGTTCATAGGTTTCAGCCCTGCCTGTTTGGGATTCTCTCCCTCGCCTTTCTCCATGTGCCTTCCCAGCTCCTGCTTTCTTTCTCTCCTTCTCAAAAGAAGAAGATAAACTTGAAAAAACAGACCTAGAATTCCTTACGTATGCATTTGGAGGCTTTAAGTTTTTCATAATATTTTATGCAAAATTATGAGTTTTTGTGCATTTTCCGGTACAGAGGATTCATTAAACTGTCAAATTAATCTCTGATCACCCACCATCAAATATGAACTACTCAAAGCAGGGCTAGATGTTGTCATCACTCATGGTTACTGTCACTATGGAGAAGAGCTGGTGAGGCAGCGGGAGCACAAATTTCAGAGCAGTACCCACCCGGAGGTGAGCCTGGACAGGTCACATGTGTACCCCACAGGAGTGGGGTAGCTACTCTGTAGTCCAAGCTTCTTCATTCCTAAAATTAAATTCATAGTTTTCAAATTTTAAAAAATAAATATAGGAATTTACAGTGTTGGAACTCAATATTAGTTCCTTTATATCTCCCCTGGTATTATTTTGATAAGCAATCTGAAAGGTTTGTAATAGTATCAACTTAGAAGTGAAATGTATCAAAATTGGTTGTTTCTCTGAATTCAGGGCAGTATTTTGTACAATTCAGCAATCAACTAGAGAATTTTAAATTATGGGGCTTGTGCTAGAGTTATGTTTAGACCTAAATTGTTATTTAAGCTTATAAAGTTTTTTCCTAATGTCTGAAGAACATTCATACACAGAACCCATTTCTGAAACAAAAGCTCTTTTGTAATTTTTCTTTGTGAACCTATTATACATTAACTTATAAATTCATTGTTTATAAATTTGTAATTTGAATGAATTTATGAATTTATTCAAACTCTTTGACTGCAATGTTATCTAGTAAATACTTTTATATCTTAAATAATTGAAGCACACCTTTAAAATAAATATGTATAGGGATGTGTGGATGGCTCAGTTGGTTAAGCATCCATTTCTTGATTTCGGCTCAGGCCCAGTTCTTGCCGGTTGGTAGGATCGAGCCCTGCAGGGTCTGTGCTGACAGTGCAGACTCGTCTCACTCCCTCTGTCTCTGCCCCTCTCCACTGCCCTGTCTCTCAAAATAAATAAATAAACATTTAGGGGCACCTGCGTGGCTCAGTCACTTAAGTGTCCGATTTTGATTCAGGTCATGATCTCATGGCTTGTAAGACTGAGCCCCACATTGGGCTCTGTGCTGACAGCTAGCTCAGAGCCGGGAACCTGCTTCCGATTCTGTGTCTCCCTCTTGCTCTCTGCCCCTACACTGCTCTCATTCTGCCTGTCTCTCTCTCTCTCCAAAATAAATAAACATTAAGGAAAACTATTAAAAATAAATAAACATTTAAAAATAAAATACAATAAATGTTTATAGTGACCAAAATTGTATATTGGAGTTTTGGGAGTGCATATCTGATGGGATACTGGCCATAGGAAAATTTAGCAAGATATGCTTATATTTCTCGTGCTTGTTAACGTTAGTAGAACCATGTACTTGGAGAGTTGGCACAAAACTTCAACCTTGTGCTCCAGCTTTTCTAATATGTATGGAGGATCGTAATGGACGTATTGGTAAGTACTCGAGAGTTGTAGCTCACCAGATGCCAAGCCCTGTCGGTCTCATGGCTGCATTGATGTACTGCTTAGTATATGCTAGCCCTGGTACTTAGTCTATTCTGCCACCACACCAGAAGGTGGTTTTATCCCTGTGCTATAGCTAAAAAACACAAATTTCTAGAAGCTTGTGATAAAAGACCACAAAAGGTGTAGAATCTACATTCAGAGTAAGATCGTTTTAAGTTTAAACTGGTGCTATTAACTACTGTGTGCATATACTAAACCATGGTTCTCTTATTCGCAGTCCACTCCAGTTTCTGTCTACTAGATTTGTATTCTAAACAAATTATACTTAGTTATGTTTTTTTAAATTCTGCTTTGTAGTCATAGGTAAGTAGCCGCAAGCCAAATACGTAAAGATGATAGTAGCCATGGGTAATTGAAGACTTATTTAGAGTTTTGTTTTGCTATTCCCTTGTATTGAGAAAATGTGGCAAAAGTAATGGTTATGTTTTTTTTTTCAAGTAGATCAAAGGGCCAAATGGGAAATAGCTTGAGTTCCATAGTGTTTATATATCATTTTTTAAACCTAATCCTTCCTTTTATTCACAAGGATTCTCCCACATGAATAAGATAATTTCATTTTTGGTCGAACATTTAACAGTCTGTTTAGCTATGTTTAAATCCTTTTGGATTTGCTTTTATTAATTAATCATTCTATGTTTTATTCCTTCAGCATCAGATGAGCCTCTGTCACTTATATATTTAAATTTATCCCCTCAAAAACATTCATTTTTACTGAATAAATTTAATTATGAAATCTATTTGTATTGAATATATTAAATTATGATTTGTAAGCTCATATAGAGGAAGTCATCTTTTATTCCAACAGTTAATATGAATGACTGCATGTTCCTTAAATTAAAAGCATACTGATGAATAAATCGAACCAGCTCTAAGCCAAGTGCATTCCCATGCCGTCTGCCTACAACACATTTTCTCTTGTCATTTAAGTGTATAAGGACATTGCTCCAGGAAATGCTTGCACCCTCCTTCCCTCCCTCCAACCACTCGAATATAGTCTCCTTTCACTATTGTATCCATGTACCAGCACCCCGTTATATGTCACTTGAAAACAAACACTATCATTTATTTTTTAATGCAGAGATCAACATATGTATTATCAATATTTGCTATTTCCAAGTGTCCTCAGAATTTTCTCTTGAAACTCATCCCAGCTGGGTTTATGCCATAACCACTCTACTGAAACACCTCTTATCGACATCTTCGATGGCTGCTACATGGCTATACCTATTGAGCAAGTAGTTGACCCATCAGTAGTAATTGAAATGGATGATGTCTCCCTATTGAAACATATTTTTTTCCTCTGTTATTTCTGTTCTGTCCCTTTCTGCTTCTCCTCTGCCAATTGCTTTTCATGTTTCTTAGCTGTACATGCTGGAGAGTCCCCGGGCATGGGACTCAAATTCCTTTTTTTTTTTGCCCCTATTTAAACCCCCAGTACTCTCATTTAATGTGAAAATTTATATCAACCACGTGTCTGTGTCTTCATAATCTCAGTCTCTATGATTACCTGTGTGAACCACAGTCGGCTGCCTAAGTAACATCTCCGTACAGATATTTAAGAGTTGTTGCAAACTTGGGGCTCCTGGGTGGCTTAGTCGGTTAAGTGTCCGACTTTCGCTTAGGTCATGATCTCACGGTTCGTGGGTTCGAGCCCCGCGTCGGGCTCTGTGTTGACTGCCAGCTCAGAGCCTGGAGCCTGTTTCAGTCTGTGACTCCCTCTCTCTCTGACCCTCCCCTGCTCACGCTGTCTCTCTCTCTCTCTCCTGGAAATAAATAAAACATTAAAAAAAAAAAAGAGTTGTTGCAAACTTAACATAGCACAAATGGAATTTGGTCTTTTGGTTTCTCAGTCCACACTTGGAGTTATCCTTTTTTTTTTTTTAATGTTTTTTTTTTTTTATTTCTAGGAGAGAGAGACAGTGTGAGCAGGGGAGGGTCAGAGAGAGAGGGAGTCACAGACTGAAACAGGCTCCAGGCTCTGAGCTGGCAGTCAACACAGAGCCCGACGCGGGGCTCGAACCCACGAACCGCGAGATCATGACCTAAGCGAAAGTCAGACGCTTAACCGACTAACCCACCCAGGCGCCCCCACACTTGGAGTTATCCTTGATTCTTCTTCCTCCTCTTCTCCTCCTCCTCCTCTTCTTCTCCCTTCTCCTCCTCCTCCTTCTTCTATATCTCATTTCCAAACCTAATATAAAAATCTGTCTATTTGATCATGAATATACACAATCCAACATTTTCTTTCTTGCTCTTGTGGTTACCATTTTTGTCCAAATGACCATCTTTCATTTAGATTACTTATATAGTTTCCTACCTGATTTCCTCACTTCTTGCCTTGCCTTATATTACCAACCCATCTATAAAAGTGATTCTGAATTAGATCGCATTGCTTTTTTGTTCAGAACCCTCCAGATGTTCCTCATCTCACCTGAAGTAGCCCAGACTTTACCGTGGCACTATGAGTTCTGGCTGCCCTGCCCCTTTGACGTTGTCTCTTACTATTCTCTTTCTTACCAATCGCCTCCCCACCATGGTGTGACCTTGTTGATTCTTGAATGTGTTCAGCAAGCTCTCATGATTGTGCTTTTGTATCTGATGTTCTCTCTTCCTTGATTGTTTTCTTATTTTTTGCTCAAATGTCTTTTCTTAGTAAGACAATACCCAACTATCTCATGTAAAATAAGATAAAACATGATTCCTGACATGCACCTTATCTCCCTGACTTGTTTTGTGCTTTATTTCCACTTGAATGTATGTGCCACAGGCAGAGAGTTTTTGATTTGTTTATTTGTTTTCACTGTACCATCACTAGAGACTGGTGTGTTGTATAATTCAAGACATATTTGCTGCATGAATGAATGAAGATTGAAGCCAGTTGCTTCCATGTGTAATGTTCTTCCTTCCTTTGATGTCAAACAGTGGGTCTTCCGGGAAGTTTTGAGCAATCTTCTTAGATTTAGACCCTTTTGGCAGGTCTCCATGTTGCTCCCTATTAAATCGATTCTGATGTACTATCTTATTCTTGGGTACATCTTTTCATTGTAATCCCATTTCCATTTTTGGATTCATTATTTTCATCATTTCCCTCCTCTCAGACTCTACACTACTTCACAAATACTAGGACTTGGATCATACCCATTATGTGTAATAGCCGTTATGCTTGTTTACTAACAAGATGTTACCACTCTTCAATTGTTTAACAGCCAATGGCTTTTCACCCAACTATGGGATTAGGTCTGAACTGGTCTAAAATAACCATGGTAAGCTTATTTACACTGCCACAGTGATTGCTTCGGTATAAATTGGATTAAGTCCATCAGTCCATGGCATTTACATGGCAGTGGTGATTATTTTAGAATGAAGTTCAGAATACTGTCCAGAAACGCTGGCATGCACACAGTCTCCTTCTGGGTAATATAGTTGGTATCTTTGAGGTCTGGAGGTATTGTTGCCTTTTGGTTCCAGATCAGGAAATGATGAAATTAGCATGTGAACAAACTGGAGAAAAACCTCAAGTGCCAGTGCCCTTATTAAACTGAACTTGAACTTTTAGTTCCTTGGGGAAATGAGTTTCTTTGAATGCCAAGCCAATATCAGGTTGTTGTTATTGTTGTTTTTATATTGTTTATATTGCTACCAGAAAAGGTCTTACTAGAATATATTGTCCTGTTTCACTTGTTTTAAAGTCAAGACCTAAGTAGCATCTATATTACCTTTTTAAAAAATTTATATTTACTTTACAAGTAAAAGGATTTCTTGTTGTTTGGTTTTCACTGAGGGAAGTTATTTAGAAGTTTAATTCACAACTAATTTGGTTTGCTTTTTCCAATAATTACTGAAGATTTTTATTAATGTCCATAATTAATTATTTTCTCTTGCTTGAGGAATAATGGTATAGAAAATTCTTAGTTTATTGGAGATATTGAGATATATGTAATTCAGATTCATTTGGAGCCTGGTATAACCTCTCTCTCTCTTTTTTAAAGTGTTTATTTATTTTGAGAGAGAAAGGGAGAGAGAGAGAGAGAGAGAGAGAGCACATGAGAGTGGGAAAGGGGCAGAGAGAGAAGGAGAGAACCCCAGGTTCTGAAAATCAGTGCAGAGCCTGATGCGGGACTTGATCCCATGAACCATGAGATAATAATCTGGGCTGGAACCAAGTGTTGGATGCTTAACTGCCTACGTCACACAGGTGCCCCTGGTACAATCTTTTTTAGTGACAGCCAGTACTGTAGTACTGTGTGAAAGAGGCCAGACTACTAGATACTACTGAGTCTAAACTTATTCCCTGCTTTGTGTGTGTTAAATTGTGATAAAATATATATAACATAAAATATACCATCTTAACCATTTTTAAATGTACTGCTCAGTGGCATTAAGTGTGTTTACATTATTGTACAGCCATCATCAAGGTACATCTCTAGAACTCTTGCAAAACTGATATTCTGGGGGCGCCTGGGTGGCTTAGTTGGTTAAGCGTCAGACTTTCGCTTAGGTCATGATCTCACGGTTCGTGGGTTCGAGCCCCACGTCGGGCTCTGTGCTGACTGCCAGCTCAGAGCCTGGAGCCTGTTTCAGAGTCTGTGACTCCCTCTCTCTCTGACCCTCCCGTACTCATGCTGTCTCTCTCCTAGAAATAAATAAAACATTAAAAAAAAAACTGATATTCTGTATCAATTAACAGTAACTTTCCATTCTGTACACAACCCCGCCACCAGCTGCCAGGGAGAAACTTTTTTTTTGTCACATTGATGGCGGCATAAGAAAAGTGTTATATATATATATATATACACACACACACATATATATGTATATATGTATAACATAATACATATACAAATGTGTATAAGTATGCATATATGTAAATAAATAAAAGTATAGATTTGCTATATTGGGCCAATTAAGTAAATAGGACCAATTCATTCAATAAGCATTATTATATAATTATTTCATTCTATTTATGTAAAATACAAACAGAGATACATAGACGAGAGAGCAAAGGAAAGAGAAATAAGACTAGAAGGGTATTTACTGAAATATTAACATTTTTTTAAAATATTGGTTTCAAAGTTATTTTTACTTTCTTTTTTGTAAGTTTGTTTATTGAGACTTTAATTTCAAATTAAGCAGGTATGATTTTTATGACTGGAATAAACTTACTTTCAAAAATAATCTTGTCATGCATTCTCCATTGTTGTAGAGGAGAATATTAAATAAAGGAAAAAATGTTTGAAATGGCTGCTTGTTTACAACAGAAGAGGGAGTTAAATAAATATTATTGGAAATTGAAAGCTATAGCCAAATAAAATTGAAAATACTTCGTGTTCAGTTGTATGATAAATGATTATAAATTTAGTCAGAGTTTAGAGAAGAGAAAAGACAGTGCAGAGGAGAGTTTTAGAGAAAGGGTTCATGCAGAAAGTGAAGTGTTACCTTGGGACCCTGGGTCGTGTGCCCCAGTGTGAACGTATGCAGATTAAAAGGCGCATGGGTGGCTCAGTTGGTTAAGCATTCTGCTCAGGTCATGATCTTCCAGTTCGTGAGTTCGAGCCCCGTGTCAGGCTCTGTGCTGACAGCTCAGATGCTTCAGATTCTGCATCTCCTTCTCTATTTGCCCTTCCCCTGCTCATGCTTTTTCTCTGTCTTTCAAAAATAAATAAACTTAAAAAAAAAAAGACTAAGAATTACAGTGATCTCAGAGGGATGGTATTAAGATTTGTGAAAGGTTAAATTTTGGGTCAAGTTTTAAGTAAATGATAAATTTTAATTGATACAATGAATGGAAATATTTTGATTCTACAAAATATTTTGATTCTACATTAGTGAATATGTAGATAGGACTTGAATAATCACATGTCTGAAGAGGTTATCAAAATTCATAAGTATCATTTCATTGCTGTGCTTTTTATATGTTGATATTTGGGGAAAATGCCAGATATTTAATTATTGTCATTGTATTAAGCACCATTTATTTTTTCCAGAGGTCAATCCTGTAATATATATATGATCTCAATATTGGAATGTTAAATTTCCTTGAGACACCCATCATTTATGTTTCCTCTCTGAGCAATTTGTTTTTCTTCTTGTCTTCCCTGTATGGTAAAGGAGATAAAATGAAGAAGATTTATGTCTGACTAAATTTTAGCATCTGCTCTATTCTCCCATTATGTTGCTATTCTATACGTAGTGCTGTTGCTGAAAAATTGCTCTTGTCAGCGAGAAGAATTGCTTAGCAATATGATCTAATATATTTCTCTTGTTCTTAAGGCAGAGATCTTTGTAGTAACCGCATTACATGGTCGTGTTTCTTATAATCCAGTGAGTATCTTATGGAACTAGCAATAATTAGCACACTATTTAATATAGTAATTGAGAACCTGCTTTTCTTTCCTACAGTTCTAAGGGATGGTATGTCCTAGGTCCCACTGAACTAACGGCAAATGAGTGCTTAGGAGGGAGAGTTTGCTTTAAACTCTGTGTGATGTTGTTACTGTCTTAACTGGTAAAACCAGGTTCTAATGAAAAATTCAATTCACTCCTTACAAATACACTCTACACACTAAACAGGAATATTAACTTTTCTCCTTTGAGCAGGAACAGTGAGCTTGTTAATAAGAACTGAAGTTCTTGGCTGTGGGTAGGAAATGAGGATTTTTTTTTTCTTTGATGCCAGAAAGTAATCTTACTAAATCATTGAAGGTGGGTACCTACAAGGGATGTGGAATCTCTCGGGCCCTGAGAGATGTCACTGATGCTCCCCCAGGGAGGGTAGCTGTGGGATTAAAGTCTATTGTTATTCTGCATTGACAGTGTGTGGTGTGCTCAGGGCCCTTAGCTGTCGGTCTGCACATTTCTACGTGTGACATCCATACTTTTGCTTTTGTGAGCAAGCCCGTTTGTCTTTATTACTGCTCCACCCACAGCCTAAGAGGGCTCAAGTGAGCACTTTAGAGCCATTGGTTTAACTTCACATTTGAGTGTTCCTTTATCTTTGCTTAAACCTGCTAGTATATTGTGTAAATAAGCATCGTTGGAACAAGAGTGTGTGCAAATGTTGGAAAAGTGTCAAGTGAATCCAACAAAAGTTACCTGAGTAAGGATGTGAGCATATAATTAGCTTTCCCCTTCTAGGTAAATGTAATCTAAGAAAGCACAATGTGAGGCCCAGGCAGAGTTTCAAGCACATAATATATTAAATGAAAGGACAAATGAATGGATACCATTAGTTATATGCCTTGGAGCATAAACAGCAAATAATTTCTTTCAAGCCCAAGATGTTTTCTTTCTTTATTTCAAGTATAAGGTAATGGTGTTTAGCCAAGGGCCATCCTATTAAAAAACACATAGGATGATTTTGGCAAATAGTGTATCCCTGGAGTGAGTGAGGTTGGAAGGGATTAGAATTTGTGAAGGAGTCAAATGTTTGTAGAATGAAAAATTCACTAGTTATTCTGACACCCACCTCCTGCTACTATGCAGCCTTCCAGGTGAGAATGCAGGCCTAAACTGGCTAGCTTAAAATAAACCAAAATCTTAAAATAAATCTGTATCTTAGACTAGTCTTGCAAGTGTCAAGCACACACATATGCGCTCGCACACGTGCGCGCGCACGCACACACACACACACACACACACTCTCTCTCTCTCAGCATTGATAAACTAAACAGTCCTGGTAAAACATTTTATGATATCCTTTATTTGAAAACACTCACTTCTGAAGAGTGAAAAGTTGGCAAATATCATTTATAGCCAAATGTGAAAACACTTACCTCTTATTAGTTAAAAGCTGAGGAGGAAAGTTTATATATAAGGAGGAAAGATCGTTCATTAGTATGTACACCATTCTTGACATGGTTTTCAGTCATTATAGTGAATGCTTAAAACTTGGCTTAAAAAAGTTACTTTGGGGGGAATCATGCATCTGTTTTATTTTGCTTTTTGCCCAACCTTACTAAGTATGATTGATAAATAAATGTTGTATGTATTTAGGTTTGTGCAATGTGAATTTTTAAAGATATACAATGTGATTGTATACCTGGTAAAATGATTACCATAATCATGGTAATTAATATATCCATCACCTCACATAATTACCTTTGTGTGTGTGTGGTAAGAACACTTAAGACATACTCCCATAGTAATTTTTTTTAATGTTTTATTTATTTCTGAGAGAGAGAGAGAGAGAGAGACAGCATGAGCAGGGAAGGGTCAGAGAGAGAGGGAGATACAGAATCTGAAGCAGACTCAGGCTCTGAGCTAGCTGTCAGCACAGAGCCCGATGCAGGGCTCGAACCCACAAACCGTGAGATCATGACCCTAGCCGAAGTTGGACGCTTAACCAATTGAGCCAATTGGACGCTTAACCAATGGCGTCCCTCCCATAGTAAATTTTAAGTATACAATGCAGATTTATTAACAACTACAATTACCATGTTATACAGTAGATCCCTAAAACTTAACGCATCTTATAAGTGAAAGTTTGTACCCTTTGACCACTATCTCCCCATTTCCCCCAAACCCCAGCCCCTTGTAACCACCGTTCTGTTCTCTAGTTCTATGAATTCACCTTATTTTAGATTCACCATATACGTGAAATCATAAAAGTAGTTATAAAACATTATTTTCGTTCATTAATCAAAACACTATATAGAATATTATAGGCTAATATTTTATAATTTTTAACCTAAAAATTTTTTATTCCGTTTCTAGTCAAGTTATTTAAAACACACATGGAATTGACTTTAAAAAACGCTTGTTCCCCTCTAACTGCAGGAATAGTTATATTGATTTTTTTTTTTACCCTTCAAGATATTGAGGAAAATGTATATATTTATAGTCCCATCTCTTTTACTTTGATTTGGGGCACAAGTAAGAATATTTAGGAGAAACAATGTTGCTCATGTTATAAAAATAAAATAATTTTATGGCATGCCTTTATTGAATTTACTGGTGTAAAACTACAGTCTACCAACCTGCAATCTAGACTAAGTTAACTTATAATGCTGCTCATAGCTTTCGATCATTTATTTGGGAAGAAAAATTGAGTGTGAAGGAATTTGTTAGAATGATTAAATTTCCAGATTATGTAATACTATTCTGTATATAGCTGGTAAAATGAATTATATATTAAGTATATATATACACACAGATATATAATAATCTAATTGCTATTTTCACACACAGAATTCTAAGGTTACTGTATTCATAACAATTGCTTTCTTTGCTATACAGAAACAGTTTTAAGCTAAAACCCATTGAGTGAACAATTAGGGGACAGCTAATTAAACATCGGCATTTTATAGATGTTGAAAGGTGTACAGGGATATTAAGGAAGTTTGCTAAGTGAGCAAATAAACTGTAATTTAATACCAATTAATCATATTTGTTGGAACATGAACATGTATTATAAGTTGAGACATATAAAAAATCAGTGGGGAATCGTTATGTATCTGCTTGCTGTTTCCATTAGTTTGGCATTCTTGTTTGTTGGCAATTATATATAGTATTTTATGCATTTGTCACAGCTTCTGCCTTCTTTCAGACTTTCCTGGAGCTGTGTAATCATGTTTTCCTTTCTCTCAGTTGTCCTTGAATATACAATGATGCCCATTGCTGGCAGTGGCAGTATCCTTTGATTTGAATGTCTTTGGGGTGAGCAAAGCACATTCCAGTCCAGCCCTCCTAGAGGTCATGTTCAACTTTCCTCTGGATATTTGCTACTGACTGTGGCACCTGTCAGTCATTGCCCTGCATCTTACTGGCAGTGATTTTTCCAGTAATTGGTATATGCCACATATAAGGGGTCTGTTTCCATTCGCTTCTGTTTAGAAACTAAAAATAAAAGCACTGTAATGAACAAAGATTAATTACGAATTGCGAACACATCTGTTTATGATACACAGCATTTGGCAAGTGGCTATTTTTATGATCAGCATTTTTTTCCACTTGAAAAACAAGATTCAGAGTATTGGTCACATCGCATCTTTGTGAGGATCAGAGGAAATGACTAGCACACAGTAAGGGCTCAAAGCGTAGTACATCTCCATCTCAGTCCCCTTTTAATCCCCCTACATCTTCCGCTTCCCTCTTTTCTATCTTATGCTCTTTGAATGCAGAGGATTGTGCAGTAGTTAGTGGATTAATACCAGAGAGTACAATACGAAGAGTGGCTTCATGGTATAGCAAATTAATGCATTGGCATTTGGTGATTATGTCATAGGTGGGATATAATAATGGCTTTGCTTAAAGCAAGGCAATGGAAATTGAAAGTTGAAAGCAAAACTGTGAGACAGAATGCAGAGATAGAACTAACAAGACTTGTATGAAAATTGAAGTTTAAAAAAGAAACAAATTTTGTACTATTATAGTTTAAATTTACTATAAATTGGAGAAATTAGATAAGATTTGTGTACCTGTTTTTTGTTTCTTTGAACAAATATGTGTGTGTGTATGTTTACTTATTTCCTTTTGAGAGAGAGAAAGTGTGTGTGTGTGTGTGTGTGTGTGTGTGTGTGTGTGTGAAAGGGGAAGGGGCAGAGAGAGAAAGAGACAGAGAATCCCATGCGGGCTCCATGCTGTCCACACAGAGCCAGATACAGGGCTTAAACTCATGAACCGCAAGATCAGTACTGGAGACCAAGAGTCAGATATGTAACCAACTGAGCCACCCAGGCACCCTTGAACAAATATTTTTAAAAGCAGACAAGTGCAGTGACCTCTGTGCAGTGTACTATATTGTCCTCTGTCCACTATATTGTACTCATGCAATGATGAGTACAGCAAGGAAAGCCTTGCCCTTATGTACTGTGTATTCTATCTACATAAGAGGTTACCAAACATACAAAAGCCTGGATAGCAAATATATAGGCTTTGTTGGGCATAAAGCTTCATCCACTAAATCAACCAAAAACAACATTTAAGTATGTTAGCATGTGTATTTTCTTTTTTTTTTGAATTAAAAAAGTAAGTTATTTATCTATTTTTGATAGAGAGAGAGGAAGAGAATGAGAGACCCAAGCAGGCTCTGCACCATCAGCACAGAGCCTTGGTGTCAGACTGAAGCCCATGAACAGTTAGATCATGACCTGAGACAAAATCAAGAGTGGGATTCTTAACCGACTGAGCCACGTAGGCGCCCCAGTATATGTATTTTCTAATCAGACTTTTATTTTTGAACACTAATGTTTGGATTTTATGTATTTTTTGACAGGGCCATATGGATTTCTATTTTTTTAACTTTTTTTTTCCTCAACAATTTAAGAGTGTAAAGAAACATGATTAGCTTACAGCTATGAAAATAAGCAGTGAAATAGATTTGGCAGGAAACCCTAGCATGCTAACCTGGGTACCAACTTTCACATGAGACGTCTGATTGAGTTTGTTATGTATTTGAATGATATGGAACGTCCTTGAGCAGATATCTCAAAAATATTTGGAGGGGAGAAGATGGAAAGAACAGAATTAGGTGTCAGAGACGTGGAGTTAGAAATCAAGCACAGAAGGATTCACACTAAGGAAGAGGAGATAAATGAAGACAAGAAAGAAGGGCAGTTGAGCCCCAGGACTTAAATTTGCATTAAAACTTTGAAAACCAACTGATTTGCATTCACATTAAATTCAAAATAGGTTCCAGGAAAGGGGAAAATCAGGGTGATATTTTACAGAGAAGAAAAAATGATTTTTGGAAATAAGACTTATAATTTGATTTAAAGCAATTCACTCAGAGATCAATAATGTTTAAAACAATTTTAAATTCATATTATCCTTTGCCTTCACATTCTTATGGTACCACATGAAAAGACATCAAAAACATCAAAAGAGAGGAAAAAACAGTATCACCATGGGCTGCTAAACACTCTGATCTATATTTTAGACCTTAGAATAAAATTGAGAAAAGCCAGTATATCATAAAATATTCTTGAAAAAGAATCAATTAACACTCTACTATGTTTTTGAGAGTAGAATTTGCATTCTGATCTTTATCATTTCATCATAGATTCCTGAATGGTTTTTAATGATTATATTGCTTATTGAAAAAATGTGTCATATTAATCATGCAATTACTTTTATTCAATTTCTCCTCAAAGTAATATTATCGTTTTGTCTTGTTTATCCAGTTTTGTAACCATCATAGACACTTCTGTCTTCCTCTTTCCCCATACACAAGTGGTTTATATATCTATACACTGTTCATCAGTGACTATGTGACACATGTAGGGGTTGTAGCTTTAATTAGATACTGAGCATACTGTGCCCTTTTGTGTCACCAGTGACCTCTCTCACTTTGAGTTTAACTGAAGGCCAAAAAAAAAAAAATAAATAAATAAATATATAAAAAAGAAAGATACTATGAACAAATCTACACACACAAATATGATAACCTAGATTGAAATAGAANATCTTACTTTCTACCAATCTTTCCTTGGTTGAGAGCTACCAGTGTAGGAGGTAAAAGGAAAATAATCTATTTTTATTCTATCACGTCCATTTGAAGTTGCCCTATCTGAGGTGTTTTTGGGAAATAATGGGGAAAATGAAGAGGGAGGTGAGTAGAATACAAATTTAAGTAAAATAATTGTAAACTAGTAAACCCAACAGAATTTTTAGAGAGCCATTTGTAACTAAAAGCTACGTTTAAAATGGACTTAGATTATAATAAAGAGAAGAACATCTCCCATTTAAAAAGTTAGCGACACCAAGTTTTACTTTCAACTCAAGTATTTCACTTAAATTTACATAATAGATTTTGTAGTCATCATAATAACTGAAGCCATGGATATGATTTGAGGCTTAAGAAGCTCTGAGCCTATCATGGAATGCACCTTTCTGTAAAGGGCACACCATCTGTAAAAACCCTGATGCCATATTTCTAATTTTCCCTGACTCTCACACTATTGGGACATTATATGTTCTGGAAAATTTAGTAGTTCTCTTGAAGACCTCAATATAAATCCACATGACACCAACACCTTTGGCTGAAAATCATGACCAAGTCATGATTTTGGTTTGTAGTCTGTGGACCTGAGCCAATGAAGTCTGATTTATGCCTAATTAGAAAAGGGTTCTTACCTCAGTTGTCAGAGAAAGCACAAATAAAAATGAATATATAGCTGAACACTACTTGGGAAAATAAAATTCTGGAAGATATTTAAAAAATTATTTAGTGAACATACAAGTCCATTATGATATAGTACATATTTTCTTTTTTAAATTAAAATTTATCATCATGTTTCACCTTGCTTTGATATAAATCTTTAGGTTATTGCCTAAAATCTCTCTTATTTTGAAGCATGATTGAAAGTGTGGCTTAGGTAATAATTCAAAGATTTACCAAAGTAAAGCCATTTTCAATAAGTTTTGATTATTCAGCAATCTGGCTAAAGGATTTTTGAAATAAAACATTTATGTTTGTTTAAAAGGAAATAATTTAGGGGCACCTGGGTGGCTCGGTTGGTTAAGCGTCTGACAGGCTCAGGTCATGGTCTTATGGTTTGTGGGTTTGAGCCCTACATCAGGTTCTGTGCTGATAGCTCAGAGCCTGGAGCCTGCTTTAGATTCTGTGTCTACCTCGTTCTCTGCCCCTCCCACACTCACGTTCCCTCTCTCTCACACACGCTCTCTCTCACTCTCTTTCAAAAATAAATAAACATTAAAAAAATGTAAAGGGAATAATTTCTTAAAGAAGGATTTATTATATATTTCCTTATAAAATTAACTAATCTTTGTTACTGGAAATTATCTATTACATTTTATTTTTTAATTTTTTAAAAATAGTTTATTGTCAAGTTGGCTTCCATATAACACCCATGCTCATCCCCAAAGTGCCCTCCTCCATGCCCATCACTCCCCTTCAACTTCCCCCCACCACCATCAGCCCTCAGTTTGTTCTCGGCATTCAAGAGTCTCTCATGGTTTGCCTCCCNTGAGTTCCTTATAGATTTTGGATACTAGCCCTTTATCTGTTATGTCATTTGCAACTATCTTTTCTCATTCCATCAGATGCCTATTAGTTTTATGGATTGTTTCTTTTCCCATGCAGAAGCTTTTAATCTTGATGATGTCCCAATAGTTCATTTTTTGCTCTTGATTCCCTTGCCTTTGGGGATGTGTCAAGTAAGAAATTGCTGCGGTGGAGGTCAAGGAGGTTGTTTCATGCTTTCTCTTCTAGGGTATTGATGGTTTCCTGTCTCACATTCAGGTCCTTTATCCATTTTGAGTTTATTTTTGTGTATGATGTGAGGAAATGATCTAGTTTCATTCTTTTGCATGTTGTTGTCCAGTTCTCCCAGCACCATCTGTTAAAGAGGCTGTCATTTTTCCATTGGATACTGGTTCCTGCTTTGTCAAAGATTAGTTGGCTGTACATTTTTGGGTCCAATTCTGAGTTCTCAATTCTATTCCATTGGCCTATGTGTCCGTTTTTTTGCCAATACCATACTGTCTTGATGATGACAGCTTTGTAGTAGAGGCTAAAGTCTGAGATTGTGTTGCCTCCTGTTTTGGTTTTCTTCTTCAATATTACTTTGGATATTCGGGGTCTTTTATGGTTCCATACAAATTTTAGGATAGTTTGTTCTAGCTTTGAGAAGAATACTTGTGCAATTTTGATTGGGATTGCATTGAATGTGTAGATCACTTTGGTAGTAATGACATTTTAACTATATTTATTCTTCCAATCCATGAGCATGGAATGTTTTTCCATTTCTTTGTGTTTTCTTCAATTTCCTTTATAAGTTTTCTGTAGTTTTCATCATACAGATCTCCTATATCTTTGGTTAGGCTTATTCCTCGGTATTTTATGGTTTTTTGTGCAATTGTGAATGGGATCCGTTTCTTGATTTCTCTTTCTGTTGCTTCATTGTTGGTGTATAAGAATGCAACTGATTTCTCTATGTTGATTTTGTACCGTGCAACTTGGCTGAATTCTTGGATCAGTTCTAGTAGGCTTCTGGTGGAGTCTGTCGGGTTTTCTAGGTAGAGTATCATGTCGTCTGCGAAAAATGAAAGTTTGAATTCATCTTTGCCAATTCTGATGCCTTTTATTTCTTTTTGTTGTCTGATGGCTGATGCTAGGACTTCCAGCACTATGTTAAACAACAGTGGTGAGAGTGGACATCCCTGTCGTGTTCCTGATTTCAGGGGGAAAGCTCTCAGTTTTTCCCCATTGAGGATGATGTTAGCTGAGGGCTTCTCATAGATGACTTTTATGATGTTTAAGTAAGTTCCTTCTATCCCGACTTTCTTGAGGGGCTTTATTAAGAAGGGATGCTGTATCTTGTCGAATGCTTTTTCTGCATCTATTGACAGTATCATATGGTTTTATCTTTTCTTTTGTTGATGTGATGTATCACATTGGTTGATTTGCGAATATAGAACCAGCCCTGTAACCCAGAAATGAATCCCAGTTGATCTTGGTGGATAACTCTTTTTATGGGCTGTTAGATTTGATTTGCAAGTATCTTTTTGAGGATTTTTTGCATCTGTATTCATCAAGGATATTGGCCTGTAGTTCTCTTTTTTTGCTGGGTCTCTGTCTGGCTTGGGAATCAAAGTGATGCTGGCTTAGTAAAATGAGTCCAGAAGTTGTCCTTTGATTTCTATTTTTTGGAATAGCTTGAGAAGAATGGGTATTAGTTTTGTTTTAAATGTCTGGTAGAATTCCCAGGGAAGCCATCTGGCCCAGGACTCTTATTTGTTGGGAAATTTTTGATAACTGATTCGATTTCTTCACTAGTTATGAGTCTGTTCAGATTTTCTATCCTTTCCCGTGTGAATTTTGGTAGTGAGTATGTGTTTAGAAATTTGTCCACTTCTTCTAAGTTGTCCAATTTGTTGGCATATATTTTTTCATAGTATTCTCTGATAATTGCTTGTCTTTCTGAGGGGTTGGTTGTAATACGTACATTTTTACTCATGATTTTGTCTGAGTGCTCTCTCTTTTTCTTTTTGAGAAGCCTGGCTAGAGGTTTTTCAATTTTGTTTATTTTTTGAAAAACCAACTCTTGGTTTCTTTGGTCTGTTCAATTATTTCTTTGGATTCTATATTGTTTATTTCTGTCCTGATTTTTATTATTTCTCTTCTCCTACTGGGTTTGGGGTGCTTTTGTTGCTCTCCCTCTAGTTCCTTTAGGTGAGCTGTTAGATTTTGGACTTGTGCTTTTTCTAATTTCTTGAAATAGGCCTGGAGTGCAATGTACTTTCTTCTTAGGACGGCCTTGCCGCATCCCGTAGAGTTTGGATTGTTGTATTGTCATTTTCATTTGTTTCCATATATTTTAAAATTTTTTCTCTAACTGCCCAATTGGCCCATTCGTTCTTTTGTAGGGTGTTTTCTAACCCCCATGTTTTTGGAGGTTTTCCAGACTTCTTCCTGTGATTGATTTCAAGTTTCATAGCATTGTGATCTGAAAGTGTGCATGGTATGATCTCAATTCTTTTATATTTATTGAAGGCTGCTTTATGTCCCAGTATGTGATCTATCTTGGAGAATGTGCCATGTGCACTTGACAGTAAAGTGAATCCCATGGCCTCAGGATGTAGAGTTCTAAATGTATCTGTCAAATCCATCTGGTCCAATGTGTCATTTAAGTTCATTGTGTCTTTACTGATGTTCTGTCTAGTTGATCTATCCATTGCTGTAAGTGGAGTATTAAAGTGCCGTGCTATTAGCACATTCTTATCCATAAGAGTGTTTCTGTTTGTGATTAATTGTTTTATGTATTTAGGTGATCCCATTTTTGGTGCATAGACATTTATAATTGTTAGTTCTTCCTGATGGATAGACTCTGTAATTATTATATAATGCCCTTCTTCATCCCTTGTTACTGTCTTTACTTTAAAGTCCAGTTTGTCAGATATAAGTATAGCTACTCCAGCTTTCTTTTGACTTCTAGTAGCATGATAGATATTTCTCCATCCCCTTATATTCAATCTGAAGACATCCTCCAGTCTAAAATGAGTTTCTTGTAGACAGCATATAGATGGATTTTGTTTTTTAATCCATTCTGCTACCCTATGTCTTTTGATTGGGGCATTTAGTCCATTTACATTCAGTGTTGAAAAATATGGATTTAAAGTCATCGTGTCCTTTGTGGGATTTATGCTTGTGGTGGTGTCTCTGGTATCTTGCGTTCCTTGCAACATTTCCCTCAGAGAGTCCTCCTCAGGATTTCTTGTAGGGCTGGTTTAGTGGTGACGAATTCTTTCAATTTTTGTTTATTTGGAAAGACTTTTATCTCTCCTTCTATTCTGCATGATAGGCTTGCTAGATGAGGATTCTTGGCTGCATATTTTTTCTGTTCACCACATTATAGATTTCCTGCCATTCCTTTCTGGCCTGCCAAGTTTCAGTAGGTAGGTCTGTCACCACTCTGATAGGTTTCCCTTTGTATGTTAGGACACTTTTATCCCTAGCTGCTTTCAGACTTCTCTCTTTTTCTTTATATTTTGCCAGTTTCACTATGACATGTCATGCAGAAGATCGATTCAAGTTACGTCTGAGGGGAGTCCTCTGTTCTTCTTGAATTTCAATGTCTGTCCCCTCCCCAGATTGGGGAAGTTTTCTGGTATCATTTGCAAGGACTCCTTCAGTGCCTTTCCCTCTCTCTTCCTCTTCTGGTCCTATGATACAGATATTATTCCGTTTTATTGTATCTCTGGACTCTAGAACTCTCCTTTCGTGTTCTTGTATCAGTTTATCTCTCTTTTTCTCAGCTTCCTCTTTTTCTATAATTTTGTCTTCTAATTCACCTATTCTCTTCTCTGCCTCTTCAATCCAATCAATGCATTGGATGCCTCCATTTTATTATGCACCTCATTTATAGCAGTTTTTAATTCATCACAAGTATTTTTAAGCTCTATATAAAAAAGAAAAAAGAAAAGGAAAAGAAAAAACCCAATAGACAAAGGACAGTCTAAAGCATAGAACCAGAATTCCCAGCTACAAATAACTAGCTGGGTGTATGCAGTGCTGGTGGAAGAGCATATACAAAGAGAGAAATTACAGGGTGGGGAGGAAGTGAAATTGGAAATGAAATGAGCAGGCAGAAAGACGAAGAAGCTTATTTCAAAGAGAGAAAGAGATGAATATGGTTGGAGAGGAGGGGAAAGAAATGACGATAATGCTACTCAGAGAAAGTATATAGCCTGATTAATCCAGAGAGAAAGAGATCAAAAGGTAGTGGTGGAGGTATAGAATTTACATCTAGAGAATGGATTAAACGTGACTGTTTAAGCAAGCCAGTGACCAGAATTAATCAGGGCAGTGTATCCATGTTGGTCTTGCCCCAGCTCTGGTTAAAAAAAAGAAAAAGGAGGGCAGCTCTCTAGCTGGGATGGGTGTGATTTGGTCCAGTGCATCCCGTGGGGGTCCTGCCTTGGTGGTTGTGGGGAGAAAAGTGGCGGCGCCCCGGTCCCTTCTAGAACCAAGCATTGCAACTCACTTTTTTGGGTGTGATCTCCCTTTGCTGGGGGCATAGCAAGGGTGGGCCGTGCTCTATATCCCAAGCCAGGCCTTGTTTCCAGATCTCAGTCTGCATTGCCCCACTGATATTGCTTGAAATATAAACTCACAGGCGAGCCCCCCAGAGCAGTTTCAAGTCTCTCGCCTTCCCCCTGGGGATAGAGCCAGAAGCCGCTGCTCCTTTTCCCTCCAGGTTGGGCTGGTGAGGGAGGAGTTTCACCCGGGGTCACCTGGGACGAGTGCGTCCCGCCTAGGGTCAGCTGGACAACAGGGAACCGGATCCCTCTGTGTCCTAAGCAGAGGTTTTTCTCTTCTCCAGCAAGAGGGACAGTGTCTTGAGCAGTTTCAGCCACTCTTTCTTTTTTCCCTTAGACTCATGGCGGCTCCCTGCAAAGGGGGATTCCCCTTCCCTCTGTGTCTCCTGTCTCCGCCATCTTACCTTCTCTCCTATCTATTACATTTTAAATCACCTGAGAAATTAGGGTCAGCAATATCAAGCTTCATTATACTGAGAGCACATCATCAGTTGCTAAAATGCTGAAACAAAAAATAAGTACAGGAAGATTTCATTTGGTCTATCACAGTACTAATCATTTAGGAAACAGGGAGAAGTATAATGGGATACTCACAATACCATTGAGAGGGAAGGTTTTTGTACCTTACAGGCAGTTTTGCAACTAGGCCAGAGCATTTTATACTACTAATTGTTTTTTAATGTTAAATTCAAATCTACTTGATTTCTTAGGTCTAAAAATACTAACAAATATACTTTTTCAGAAACGGTATTGACTTTTGTTTAGCCTAAACTGCTTGTTACAATGTGCCACATACATTTTTAGTTTGTATATTATGTATGCAAGAAAGAAATTTGAGTCATAAGATTTTTAAAGGAAATAAGAACCTTCTGTTATGCTTAATTTCATGTGTCACCGAGTACCCAGATATTTGGTTAAAAATTATTTTGGGTGTGCCTGGGAGGATGTTTTGGGATGAGAAAAACATTTGAATCCATAGACTCAGTAAAGCAGATTGCCTTACCCAGTGTGGGTGGGCCTCATTCAATCCATTGAAGATCGGAATAGAAGAAAAAGTGAAGTAAGGGAGAATTCACTCTCTGTGTGACTGTCTTTGAACAAGGGCATTAAGTCTCTCTCCTTCATGGACTTGGACCCAGACTGGAACTTACATAGTTGTACAATGTTTGTTTCTCTGTTCCTCAGGCCTTCAGACTTGGGCTCTCCTGGGTTCGTTTATGTACACACACACACACACACACACACACACACACACACATCCATATCTACTCTCTTCCACAGGATATCACACTGGTACTTAAGACTGCTGACGTTATGTTTCATGGACCTAGTGGGCAACAAGTAGCAACTACCCTAGAGTATTGGTAAGACATTTGTGTATCAGAAGATAAGAAGTAAATCTGGCAAAAAATCAGGAGCCATCTACCTACCTCAGTGAAATTTCTAGGAGTCCAGTGTTGTAGGGTATGTTGAGATACCTCTTCTAAAGTGTGAGATGAGTTGTTGCATCTGGCTACTCTTATGACCAAAAAAATAGGCATAATCTCTAGTGGCCCTTTGGATTTTGGAGGTAACATATTTCCTCATTTATGTGTGTTATAATAGCCTATTTACCAAGTGAGCTTCTAGTTTTGAGTGGGACCTAAAGCAAGAGAAGGCTCTGCAACAGGTCCAAGGTGCTGTGTAAGCTCCTACTGACTCTTTGGGCTGTAGGATTCAAGAGGTCTCATGGCACTTGTAGACAGTTAGGGATACTATGTGGAGCCTTGGCAGGCCCTTAAAAGTGAATCACAATGTCATCCCTTTGGATTTTGGAGCAAAGTCCCATCATCCATTGCAGATAACTACTTCTCTTTTGAAAAACAACTCTTGGCCTGGTATTGGGCCTTAGTGGAGACTGAATACTAAACATGGATTACAAAATTGCCTTGCAACCTGAGCTACCTATCATGAACTGGAAGTAATCTGACTCACCAAACCATAAAATTGGGCATGTGTAGCAATGACTCCATCATCAAGTGGAAGTGGTATATATATGATAAAGCCTGGGTAGGCCCTCAAGGCCTCATGAGGAGAGCCCCATGATCAATTGTCAGAGGAAGAGGACACTTGGGCCCGGATTACAGATGGTTCTGTGTGATATGCAAGCACTACCCGAAAGTGGACACCTGCAGTACTACTGCTCATTTCTGGAACATCCCTGAAGGAATGTAGTGAAGGACAATCCTCTCAGTTGGAAGAAGTTTGAGCACTGCACCTGGTTGTTCACTTTGCATGGAAGAAGTAGCTAGGTGGGTATCAAATACCAATTCATGTGCTTTGGGCAATGGTTTGGTGGAATGGTCAAGGCCTTGGAAGGAATGTGATTGGGAAATTGGTGACAGGAGATTTGGGGAAGAGGACTATGTAGGTAGCTCTTGGCCAAAAACACAAAGGTGTTTGTGTCCTACATGACTGCTCATCAAATAGTAACCTCAACAGAGGAGGCTTTAATAATCGTTGGAAAGATGATCCATAATGTGGATGCCAGTCAGCCTCTTTCCCCGGCTACCCTTATCATCACCCAGAAGTCTCATGAGAAAAAAGTGGCCATGATGGCAGGGATAGAGATTATGCATGAGCTCAGCAATATGGATTTTCACTCACTGAGGCTGACCTGGCTACATTCACTGCTGAGTACCTGACTTGTCAGCTGTAGAGCCCAATACTGAGTCCCTGACTGGCACCATTCCCAGGTATGATCAGCAAGCTACCAGGTGACAAGCTGATTACATTGAACTGCTTTCATCATGGAAGAGGCAGTGTTTTGTTCGTACTCTGGATATGGGGTTGCCTTCCTGCATACCATACTTCTGCCTAAACTACAATTTGTAGACTTCTTGATGCATTACCTGCCATTAGGGTATTCTACATAGAATCGTTTCTGATCAAGGAAGTCACTTCACAGTAAAAGAAGCATGGCAATGGGCTCATGCTCATGAAATTCACTGATCTTTCCATTTTCCTCACTGTCCCAAAGCACTACTTTGATAGATTGGTGGAATGGCCTCTTGAAGACTCCAGTACAGAGTCAGCTAGGTGATAGTACCTTGCATGGCTGGGCCAGGGGTCTCCAGATGGCTGTGTATGCTCTGAATCAGTATGCAAATTTTCGTACTATTCCTACCATAGCCAGGATTCATGGGTCCAGGAGTGGGAGTGGCACCACTCATCACTACCCCTAGTGACCCACTAGAAAAACTTTTGCTTCCTGGTTCTAAAGCTTTGTGTTCTGCTTGCCTAAGAGGTTGTAGTTTCAGAGGTAGAAATGTTTCCACCAGGAAATACAATGGTTTCAGTAAACTGGAAGTTGATTCTTACCCATTTCCTTTGGGATCCCAGTCTCTGAATCAACAGGCAAAAAGGCAGTTACTGTGCAGGCTGGAGACATTAATACTGATTATCAAGGGGGAAATTGGACTGCTACTCCATGGCAAGAGTAAGGAAGAGTATATCTGGAATATAGGAGATCCTATAGGGCATCTTATTCTGACCATACCTGTAATTAAAGTTAATGAAAAACGACAACCCAATCTAAGCAGATTTACTAATGCCCCAGTGCCTTCAGGAATGAAGTTTTGGGTCACTTCACTATGTAAAGAACCTCAGTCAACTGAGAGGCTTGCTGAGGTCAAAGGGAATACAGAATAGGTAATGGATGAAGGTAGCTATAACCACCAGTTATAGTCACATGACCAGTTATAGAAAGGAAGAATGAAATTGTCATGAGTATTTCCTCCTTATTTTGTTATGAATATGTTTGCGTGTGTATTAAGCAAATATCTGTTTTCTCCTCTCTCTTTTTCCCTTATCAGATAACATAAAATATATCTGCTTTATATCTTAGTACATTAGTATTGTTACTTTTACATTAAGATTCTTAAATTATGGATATCAAAGAGAAACTCAACTTCACTTAAAGATTTTACCTCCTCTTCTGGGGAAGGGGCTCATTGTGTTTTCAGCTGTAAACTGGGTAATCGTATCATGTTAGGCTAAATTAAGATATTGTTACTATATTTATTTGGAGATTCAGTATGGTTTAAGGAGATGTGTAAGGTGCCAAGTTGACAAGGGGTGCATTTGTGATTATTAATTATATATGTCAAGTTGACTGGGCCACATGATGTGCAGATATCTGGTTAAACATTATTCTGAATGTGTCTGTTAAAGTGTTGTTTTTGTTTTCTTTGAATTGATAGGCTGAATAAAGAGATTGCCTTCCCCAGTGTGGGGAATAGAAGGAAAGGCTCATTCTCCTAAGGAAGGTTTTACTTTCTCCGGATGTTTTTAAGCTGGGACATTGAATTCTCCTGTTTTTAGACTCTGACTCATATTTGAAATGATACCATTAGCTTTCTTGATTCTCAGGCTGGTGGAATCAGATTGATACTATACCATTGGCCTTCATGCATTTCTTGTTTGCCAACTGCAGATCTTGGGAGTTTTTCGCCTTCACAACCACGTGAACCAAAAAAAAAATTTTTTTAAATGTTTGCTTGCTTGCTTAATTAATTAACTAATTAATTAATTTTTAAAATTTATTTTGAGACAGAGAGATTGAGCCCACACAAGAGGGTCGGGGCAGAAAGAAAGGAAGAGAGAGAATCCCAAGCTGCCTCTGTGCTGTCAGCACAAAGATGGTGCTCCATCTCACAAACTCTGTGAGGTCATAACTTGAGCCAAAATTAGGAGTTGGATGTTTAACTAGCTGAGCCATCCAGGTGCCCCTGAACCAATTCTTCTAATTAATCTCTTTAAATATATAATAAGTATATGCCGATTCTATTCGTTCTTCCTCCCTCCCCCCCGAAGAACCTAGGTTCATATACCTATTTTGAGACTTCTTTAATATCTTTCACTATTTAATAAGGAATCTAATACTCCTCACAGAGGAGATCTCAGAAATATTTTGAGTCTTTTTACTAATAAGTACATGATTTAGTACATGGTTAAAGAACCATGGGGATAGGAGTGATCCTTGATTGAGAATAACTGCTATATTGATACACAGGGATATGTTTATCTTGCCAATGTTCATCTAAACAGGGAAATAATATCCAGAAGAGAGGACTAACATCAGATTTTAAGGACTTACTGTCTTTTTAAAATTATTCAACTTTTTAGAATTATAAAGGAAACTTTTAAAATGCTAAGTGCATTATACTATTTTATTGTTAAAGTTAGTAAATTTGAATGTTAAATTTAACTAGTTATTCTCATCATAGAAATGTCAAAAATAAGCATAAACAACCTTTAATTAATTCTTATTTTCATATATTTTGAAGAATAGAGCTATAGTCACCTTTTGCTTACTTGTCATAGGTTGTAAAATATGAAAAATAACACTTTAATTTTTAAATATTTTTTAAATGTTTTTTATTTCTGAGAGAGAGAGAGAGAGAGCAGGAGCAGGGGAGGTTCAGAGACAGATGTAGACACAGAATCTGAAACAGGCTCCAGGCTGTCAGCACAGCCCCCGATGCGGGGCTTGAACACACAAACCGTGAGATCATGACCTGAGCTGAAGTTGGATGCTTAACCTACTGAGCCATTCAGACACCCCTAGAAATAACACTTTAAAATTCTGCTATTAATTCCTCATTTCCTGAAGAATAAAATTTAACTTCTTGAGTATCAGTCATAAGACTAAACATAACCTTGTTATGTGCCATTTCTCCAGTGTCATCTCTTCCCATGTTTTTATCTGTCGACCTTGAAACATTTGATTGACCTGAATGAACCATGCTATCTCATGTCCTCTCCTTTTCCTCTGTTTGGATTCCCTTTACTCTCTTCTTAAATAAATGACCATCACTTATCTCTAGCAAAATGTGGCCACTCAATAAAAGCAGTTCAATTTAGTCAGATGTTTTTAATTCATCAGGAAAAGTATAGAATTCTTAATTTTTGTACGAAATCTCCTGAACTTAAAATTTTGCCAGGTAATCCTTTCCCTTCTCTTCCCTCTCCTTCCCTCCCCTCCCCTCTCCTTCCCTCCCCTCCCCTCTCCTTCCCTCCNCTTCCCACCTGTGAATGAGGTAAACATTCTTCTTGGCCAGTTTCAAGAGTTCTTCACTTGGGAAGTAAACTCTAGGAGCCAGTCAGTCACTTTCTGTGTTCTCTGGTAAGTGGCATACACCTCCACTCTAAAAAACATAATGTGACAATCAGTTATATGGTTTTCTTTTATTCACTGGTCTCTCATTTTTAAACTTCTGAGGATAGTGATTAACATTCAGTATGGTTTTGTCGTATAATGTATGAATTGAATTTGATTCAATTTTAGTGGAAGAAAAATATCAGATACAGTGAATTTATAACCTATATGCATCCATACAGCAAATTAGTGGCAGAGACTGGCCTCACGTTTAGGTATTTTCCTACTTCAAATTTTCCTGTTCTTTTTTTTTTTTTTAATTTTTTTTAACGTTTTACTTATTTCTTAGAGAGAGAGACAGCGTGAGCAAAAGAGAATCAGAGAGAGAGGGAGATACAGAATCTAAAGCAGGCTCCAGGCTCTGAGCTAGCTGTTAGCACAGAGCCCGATGCGGGGCTCGAACCAACAATTGCACGAACCCAGGAACCATGAGATCATGACCTGAAATTGGATGCTTAACCAACTGAGCCACCCAGGCACCCCCAAATTTTCTAACTTTGTTATTATTTATCAGTTTGTGAATTTTCAAAATGTTAGCAGTTTTAAATTTGTATTCCCATTAATTAAAAAAAAAAACAATTAAAATCTGTTTCCAAATCATACAAGTGCATACACACACAATATGTAATTATTTGATTTCCCTCTGTCAGGTATGGTGACTGTCTTTCTAATTAATTAAGCAGACAGAAAATGTTAAAATGATACATTCAGACCACCACCAGTCATTGAGAATCAGAAGCCTCTCTCTTTCCTAAGACATATGAATAGCACAAGCAAAGGTATCCTATTTATATTAACTGAAATTGCTGCCAAATAACCTTTATTGCTTCTCATCCAGGCTTCTCCTATGGTTTAGGAGAATGCCTTGAGTCTGTGAGCTCTGGATAATTCAGGGAGATGGCTGCCTTAAAAAGGATTTCATTTTGACCTTGATCAGTGCCCCACTTAGCGGTCCACTGCATATATTTTATGGAGTTTTTAAAAAGTCATTATATAAATTAAGGTTTCCTTAATTTCTTTCATTTGTCAGATGCCACTTTAGAATATAATTTTGATGAAAAGTTTTATAAGGCATTCTCTGATTAAAATCTAATGAAAGTAAAAAAACAAATATTTAGAATAAAGTAAGTTATGTAAATCATGACCATCTTTATCTGGACTATAGACTTGATATCAAATTTATGTTTTAGACATTTTAATCATCCTTTAGTTATTTTTGCATACTTTTGACTAGTGACACAAATTTGTTTTTCTGACAAGAAAGTTGTAAATATTTCCATTAATACATGTAACTATGTTTTCATTTTCTGTTCATCATTTTAGTAAGTGTTTGCCCACTTCTTTACATTTAATCTCCTTTAGGACTTAAGGAAATATATTCAAAACTACAGTAGTTTTGTACTGTAGCTTTGAATAAGGAACTTTAACAAAAACACAATGTTTGCACAGTGTTATTTAATTAAGTCAAGCAATGCATACAAAAATTATCTCTATTTTCTATTCTAGGGAGTAATTTTCCCTTCCCAATTGAATAAATTACAACTTTGTATAGGCCTTATTTCAGCAAAATATCAGGACATATGCAAATTACATATAATTGCTCAGGCAGGTTTAATTAAAGTTGTTAGAAAAAATGTTATGATAATTAAGATTATGTTTGGGAATGCACAATTACTTTTCAATTCCATAATAAATTCTTAGTGTTTTAATAAGTGAGGAGAGGGTATCATTCTTAATAACAAAGTTATTCATTGACCGTTTATTGTGAGGTAGGCCCTGTATGAATACTCACATACTTAGCTCTTTCAATCATAATCAAACAATCCTATAAGTATATAATATTATTTAACAACTTTTTACAGAGAAGTGTATTTAGTTGTTAGAGAGGAAAACTTGTCCAGAAACATATTAAACTGATCCTAAAAGTATGGCCTTAGAACCAAAAAGTTTTGAGAACTACAGAGAATCCAATTACTTAGTTATATTAAAAGGAAAAAATGCAAGTACAGCTGATGAATTAATGCTATGCGGAAATGTATTTATAATCTAAACTTCAGGCTTGCATACTTCTCATAGTATAGAGCATTTGGTAACTGGATATAACTTAATTTTTTCTTTTTACATTTATTTATTTTTGAGAGACAGAGAGAGGGTGTGAATGGGGGAGGGTCAGAGAGAGAAGGTGACACAGAATCCGAAGCAGGCTCCAGGCTGTCAGCACAGAGCCCGATGCGGAGCTTGAACCCGCAAACCATGAAATCATGACCTGAGCGGAAGTCAAATGCTCAAACGCCTGAGTTACCCAGGTGACCCTTAACTGGATATAACTTAAAAGTTAGGCTTGTGATCTTTGAAAGTAAAGTTTTAGCCAAGGCTTTAAAGTTAGGGAATTTCTGTTATTTTATCTAGAAACAGGGTTCAGTGGAGACAAGAATCTGTAATTCTGAATCTTGGGCAAATTCTCTGGTCAGTATGAGACCATAGAAAATTGAGAAGGTATTTTTACACTGAGTGTTTCTGTTGATTTTAAATTCAAACCCAGAAAAGATAATCTATGGTGATAGATGTTAAGATAATAGTTTCCTTTGTGGGATATTGACTGGAACGCATATAAAGTACGTTCCACATTACTGACAATACTATTTCTTGTTCTGTGTGTTGGTTATTTGGTCACATAGATTTTGTGAGAGTTCACTGAACTATGCATTTAGACTTGGTCAAATTGTCTTTATGTATGATATAAATCAATAAAAGTAGAGGAAACTTGCTTTGATTGATAATCCCAAAAATATCATCTGGCTATGCACTGAAAATTAGTCTTCTATAACATATTTGTTCCTTTGCTGTGTAAATATTTTAGAATGCAAAAATGAAACTTAAATATCAAAATGAATAAGGAAATCAGTAGTAGTAATAATTTTCTGTTACAGAAAATGTGTTCGTTTTTAACATAATTGCAATATTTAAAATAATGTACTTAAAAATAGGTTAATATTAACATTCTTAATGAAAATGCTTAATCAAGAAATAGATTTAGAATATGATTTTAAATAATCTTATAATTATATAAGCTGTACTTATAAACATTTAAAAGGCCTGACTAATCACAGTTATAAATTGAATATGTTAGTTGTGGAAAAATATGTATAAAAATATATAATTTTTAGAAGGCACTTATTAGTAAATATAAAGTACTTGTAAAGCAAGTAGAATACAGTAAATTAATCCATTAGTTAATCATTCATGTCAAAGAATTAAAGACAACCAAAAACCAAACCAGTAGTGCAACAAGGTGTTTATTATTAAAGTGGAACAAGGAAGAGAACTTCAAAGTAATGTTAGAATGAGCTCTAAGATGGAATTGGAGGGCTTTTCTTTGCAAAAGACATTTGCATTGATGATGCTGAGGAGGCCATGGGAAGTGGTGATTGACACTGGGCTGGCTGGTCTTTCTGAGGTAAGGCTAGAGGAGACGAGGGGTCAGTGCTGGATTGCTTGTTGCCTCTAGTGATAGCTGCTTAGTAATTTAAATAATGATTTAACTCTCATCTGTGTTCAAAGTCATGATCAGTGAATCAGAGCTGGATATGTCTTTGGGAAAAAAGCAGCAGTGCCTCAAAGAAGAGAGTTATTATGGTACGATACGTTAGAACTGCATCATGACCTTGGGGGAAATGCAGTTTCCTGCTAACTCTGCATCTGGCTTTATCCATGCCTGTTACCACAGTCTCATTAACCGCAGGGCTGATTTTTCATGTCTGCAGTCCCAAGGTGATTTTTCTTCTATTCTTTTAGTTTTGAGTTAGTTTTTTTCTATCTCACAATACTTAACTGTCCTTCCTAAATATCTTCATTTCCTCTCTTTTCCATTCTTCCCTTTTTTTCTTTCCTTCCTTCTTCCTTTCTTTCTTTTCTTTCTTTTTTGGAAAGGATGTTAGAAATTACATCCACAACATTCCCCCCTCCTCATATTTACCATTTACAAAAGCAAAGCAGATGATGTACCAGTCTGCTTTTTCTCCTCACACCAAAATGTTCTTGGGGTTCTGGAGAATCCAGGACAGTGGTAGGTGATTAGAGTGGAATCAAAAGGTCAATTTTAGTCTTGAAAAGTAGTATCTGTTTTTGGCTCTGGAGATCAAAAACAATTGTGGCTGAGTGATCAGCATTTATAACCATGGTTTCTGTAAGCATCAAAAAAAAAAAAAGCCCTCCCTGCATTGAATTTTGATCAGTTTGAAACCAAATCACAGTAACATACCAGTTGATTAAACCCTTGAGTACTTTTGATCTATAACACTCAGAATTTTAAAAATTATTAAATGTTTTATTTATTTTGAGAGAGCTCAAGTTGGGGGGCGGGGACAGAATGCCCAAAAGGGGCTTTGTGCTGACAGACTGACAGCAGTGAGCCCGATGCGGGGCTTGAACTTACGAACCAGGAGATCATGACCTGAGCCAAACACTCAAGCAACTGAGCCACTCAGGTGCCCCATAGAATTTTAATTTTTAGGTTAAGATATAATCTAAAATATACACAAGCCTGGAGTGCAGAACCAAGAGAACACACTTGACTAGAAAGGATTAAGATTTCTTGGAGCAACAGTTTGTGTGGAAGAAGGGATGAGAAACGAGTGCTCGCTGCCAGGTCTTCAGTAAGTCCCTCACTTCTAGGAGTGAGAGGAGATCCAACAGGAGCTCTGAGGAAACCCAGTAATATCCTACTCACATTACAAAACTTGTCATTTACTAAAAACATTGACTAAATATAGCTGAAATACAGCCTCAAGTTCAAACTTCTCTGGTTAGCTTTAGATTCTAATGAGTACTTTTTAAAATATACCCTAGGCATGAATTTCTTCAAATATGCCTAATGCTCAATGGCCTAACCCTTGAGATCATAAAATTTTTCTGTCTTTGAAGCAGCTGCTTAGCTATATTGACGATGCCAAGTTTACTTAAAAAAAAAGGTAATTGATTAACTTGCCCACCCATGACCAGTGAGTAGTCTATACAGAGGTGGACATCCCAAGTAGATACAGGGAGAGCTAATTATTAGCCAGTAGACTAATACATTTTGTCTGATCTTCTATCTTCCTATCTCCCTTACCCATCTCATTCACCCTCATTTCCCACCACTGATAGTTGTTAAGAAGAAAGGATGTAAGTTTGAATTGGCTGGTGGCTTATGTCTCTGATGTGTGGAAAAATATGCCACAGGTAAGAAGAAATATCAAAATCAACAAGAAAGCAGAATTTATATACGGAAACACTAGATGTGAGTTTATTTGAGCTTGTGAATCCAACTGCTCTTGGTAATAAACACCACCAGATTTTTCAAAAGTGTGGGTTAATAACATCTTCAAAGACCATTTAAAATTGGGTTTTCATTCTTTTATACCAGAAAGAATACTACTCACTGAAATGACTAAACAGCATTAGGTGACTTATGCTCTATGGTTACTGTCTTTTCACACACTCCTAAAACAAACACTTTAAAGAGATCAAAATACTTTGTTCACACCTACCTAAAAACATCTAAATTCTAGTAATAGTGACTCTGTAGTCAGTTTCTTTTTTTTTTTTAAATGTTTTATTTATTTCTAGGAGAGAGAGAGACAGCGTGAGCAGGGGAGGATCAGAGAGCGAGGGAGTGACAGACTCTGAAACAGGCTTCAGGCTCTGAGCTGGCAGTCAGCACAGAGCCCGACGCGGGGCTCAAACCCACGAACCGCGAGATCATGACCCAAGCGAACCGACTAAGCCACCCAGGCGCCCCCTCTGTAGTCAGTTTCTATAGGAGACCATGACAGACAGTATTGTCAAATACTCATTGTATGCAAACCACCATATTAGGTCCTAGGGAACTTAAATTTAAATAGGTAACAGACCTTTTCCTCAAGAATGCAGAGTATTACTTGGATCTTTCAAGAGGCAAAATGATCCTATTAGAAGATTAGACCTGTGAAGGAAAGGGAAAGGGGGCCAGATAAGGAGGAAAGAGTAGGTCAGACCCCTGTGAAGTTGGGAAGGAAGGAAATAGGACTGAGTAGGAAGAGTTCAAGACTTGGGTCAGCCCACAGTTGTTTATTTAAGGAATGCTGTATCTCAGAGGAGTTAGCCTGAGATTTACTCATCATTGGCTGTGAGCAACCTGGGCGAAGGTTGGCTTTGACAAGAACTCACAGGTGGGTGGATCTAGTACGTTCTCAGCAGGGGCTGCTACTCAACCATGCCCCCTGCAGCATAAGATTTTCATAAGTACGTTTGCGTGCTGCACAGAAAACCTGATGTGATAATAAACTAGAAGAGAAAAACATATTAATAAAGTTATAAAACCATGCTATAGACACACAACATGTGCAAAGAAAACAAACTGAATTAAAGGAAGGTTCGCTTATTAAGAGCTTAAGGAAAGTTTCAAAGAAAAAAATAATATTTGAACTAGACTTGAAAGATGAACAGGCTTTCTATAGCACAAGAAGCCTAAACAAGGGAAGAGATAAACATGAGCCTGAAGATGCTGAAATACAGGCTTGAGGGAGGGGGACATCTATCATTTTGATAGTCATGATATTGAGTTATGTAGGAATTAGGTTAAGATAGATTGAGACGAATGTATCATGAAAATGTTAAGAGTTAATACATGTCAAGAAGGCAAAGAATAGAAAGAGTGTATGAAGGAGCTAATTCTCCTGTCAACAAAAAGGGTGAGTTAGTAATGAAGAGACTGAGGAGGGAGTTTAAGGAGGCTCCAAAGTACAGCTGAGGAATGATGCAACAGCAGTAGGGACGAGGCCAAGTTAGGGAATGTCACCATGGGGAGGGATGAGATGAAAAAAGAGCAATGAGTCTGAAATTTTCAGGAGCTAGGGCTTGCAGGATTGTGCAGATAAATAATACAGAAGAGACAGATTTCAGAGAAAAGATGTTCAGGTTTTTGCTGATTGAGTTCAAGACACAGTGCACAGTGTATTGGCTTGTCACTCCCTCAACCTTATCGCCAGAGTTTGAATTATGGCTCCATCGCTCACCGTCTGTGCGACCCTGGGCAGGTCTCTGAAATTCTGTGCCTCAGGCTCCTTGTCTGCAAAGTGAGAATAACGATAGTGTCTACAGTTAGAAGTTGTTTTCAGTATTAAATGATTTCATTGGCTAAAGTTGTCATGATTGCTATTATTACTTTATGTGGATGCTCATGAGTCACTTATAGTATGAAATTGATGGCTTTTCTCAACACAGCTCCAACAGAAAGTTGTATTAGGCATCTTTCTGAATTTGTACAACTCTTTATACTTAAAAACTGGTAAAATGCAATAACTCTATAGTATAAAATATACATATTTAATTTGAAGTACTTATTTTTTGCTGAGTAAATGATTCTGCTTTCTCAATTCCTAATCAGAATTCTTTGTTTTATTATATTTCTGACTTGCTCTGTAGCTGATGTCCTCAGGAAACTTAGCTGGAATGGATACATTATAAAGACAAATTCCTCAAATTAGAATATATAGTGGGTTTTTTTTACCCCAGACAGGGAGAGACAGAGAGCAAATATAAACACATTTTACAGAACTTTTCTCTTTCCTCTGCCTTCCCATGCTAACATGGCATCTTTATAACTTACCCTCTCACTTCTATTAAGGCAAAAAGTTTTCTCTTAGCTGTTTTATTTTGTTTGTTTATTTTTGTTTCCCAGTGAAAAATATTACTTTCATATTTTTGTTTTTTGATATATAAATTTTAGACTTTATCTATACTTATTTGCTGCTATGACATATTAGGATTATGTATATTACATATATAATACATTACATATTATTACATTATGGTACATGAGATTCCAGTTCCCTTAACTCAGCCTGCCATTTCTTGCGTACCCCCTGAAGGAATTAACCTCCAGACAATTTTTATCAAGTGTTAAATATTGTTAATTATGGTTCAAAGAATATACTCATTATCTTTCTTTTCTTTAAAACTTATTAAGTGTTTTAATATTTCACTTGTTTTGTGGCCTGCGTGCTGGAAATTATTTTCCTTGATTTATTAATTCACAGCTCCCCATGCCTCCAGAAGTTTCCTTCCCAGAGTACCCCATCTTTCTATCTTGTTCCAATTTGGACTATTCAGTCTTAAGCACTGTTACATGGCTGTCATCCTCAGATACTCTTATAACATATTTATTGCTTTCTGGATGTTATATATTTCTCTTTCTTGCTTATTTCTTTCTTTTTTAAGGAGTAGTCTCAAAGGAATTACCAGGGCATTAAGGGAATGAAGAAACTTACAATTTTTCTGAGTACTTGCTTATTGAGAATGTTTTTAATTTAACTTTTGCCTTGATTGACATGTTGGTTGAACATAACCTTCTAAGTTAAAATTCATTTTCTTCCAGAACTTTAAAGCCTTTCTTCTCTTGCCCTCCATCATCTATTGCTGCTTTTAAAAACTCTAACGTCATTCTGATTCTTTCTTTTTATTTTTTCCTGGCTTTGATATTTCTTTAAAATTCTTTTAATATTTATTTTTGAAGAAGAGAGAGACAGAATCAGAAGCAGGCTCCAGGGTCTGAGCTGTCAGCATAGAGCCTGATGTAGGGCTCGAACCCACCAACTATGAGATCTTGACCTAATCCAAAGTTGGACACTTAAATGACTGAGCCACCCATGTGCCCTGATATTTCTTTATTCTTTTTCTTTAGAAGCTTTTTGTAGCTTCTTTTTATTCTAAAGATCTAATAGCTTACATCATTATGGATTGGTGTTGGCATTTCTTATGTGCGGTCCTGGAAAATTATTAAGCCATTTGGATTTAGAGGAGGATGCTATTTAATTCTGGATAGTTCTGTGCTGGATTCTCTATGACCAAAACAATAGCACCACAAACACTTTCTGTTCTGTCCTGTGTATGGTGGAGGAAGAAAATGATCAAAATCCTTTCACTAGAGAGCTGTATGTTAAAATCTGTCAATGAGAATATGCCCAGGGTGAGTTGCATGCACGTTGGGCATATGGTAAGCTCTTGATTCAGGATTGCAAACAATAGCAGTGATCTACCTTCCCTAAGAGTCTTGAGTTACTATAGTAACTCCCAGGCAAAAAAAGCTTCTGAATATAACTCACTTTGGCAGCAGTGGATGCCTTTGAGGCATTCGGATGCCAGATACTTCCTGAAGGTCTCCAGACCCTGAACTTCATGGGTACTAGTGGACAGCAAAAGTGATCAGGGCTCCTGAGACTTCTGAGACTTGCTGTAGGTGCATGGAGAGCTCTCTGGTGTGTCATCTCCTCTTTGCCACAGTTTTTTGTACCATTGTGCTTCCAGCCCTTTCAAGGACTGTGCACATCTCTAATTTTCTGTTTTGAAAACTTCCTACTTGGAATACCAATAATAGCTTCTCTTTTCTTGAATAAACTTGGCTGAGGCGCCTTCTTCTGCTGTTTCCTTGACAATCGCCTTCTTTTGATTGTCTCTGCTTACACTTTCTAGAATTTCTGCTACTTTATTAATGGAATTCTTATATCAATGTGCGTTTATTTTTTTTCTGCTTCATTTTTAATTTCTTTATCTTTTGGTTGCACACTTAGGAAGTTCTTTTGATTGTGTTCTTTCATCACTTCAGTGCTTTATTTTAGCTATCATATTTTTCATATCTAATAATTATTTCCTGATTTCAGACTGGTCTCCATAGCTCCCAGTGTTTTATAAATGCCAAATCTTTTTCAGGATATTTAATTGTTACAAAATTTTTTGTTTTGACCTTCTATTTCCTGTATTGTGTCATTTTATCCTTACATTTTCTTCCTTTTTTTAAGTTAGCATCTATAGTATGAGAGGGATTCCACAAATGTTTGGTGATCCTTATATCTTCATTTAAGAGAAAAAAGGTCAGTGGAAGTTGCATTGAAGGGACTGGTGAATGAATGGATTTTGACAAAAGTTACTTAGTTACAGAGCTGACTCTTTTTTCAAGGACCCTTAATTGCCAATATCCAGAGAACTTTATTGGCGCTTCTCAATTTCTCTGGAGAATAATTTTCTATTCTCCCTTAGGAGCTAATGCCTAGCTAGAAATAGTCTGTGAGTTGGAAAGGAGAAATCTGTGGTTCCCACTGCTAAGTGTGCCAGATTTAATTAATTTTCTGTTTCCCACTCCATAACTCATTCCTTTCCATCTGCCATGGCTGATGTGCCTGAAGGGAGAGCATTGGTTTTTCAATTTCTGTAGAGAATAGACTTCGAGTCTCATCCTTGGGGTGCCGTACTTTAGGCCAGACTCATACAATGCCTGGTATTTGCAACTCCTGAGTCATCTTTGGTATTTTTTTAAAAAGACACAAAACACCAAAACTATAGTTTATCTCTTCTCTGCTCTGCTTATCTTTTTACCACCCTGTGTCTCCTTTCTATCTTCTATAAATGTAGTTATCATCTCTTTTCTGAGAAATCCCTTCTCCCATTTTTTTTGAACTTATAGTTTTATAACTTTTAGTTTCTTTATTTTCTTTTTTAAAATTTTCAAAAAAATCTTTATTCTAGAGAGAGAGAGAGAGAGAGAGAGAAAGCAGGGAAGGGGCAGAAAGAGAGAGAAAGAGAGGTAGACACAGAATCAAAGCAGGCTCCAGACTCCCAACCTGTCAACGCAGAGCCTGATGCAGGACTCAAACACATGAACTGCAAGATTATGATCTGAGTCGAAGTCAGACACTTAATCAACTGAGCCCCCAAGGTGCCCTTCTCTATTTTCTTTTATGGAGGTCTTGGATGGGAAAAGATACATGCACATGGTTCATCTCCCATGTTCAGTTGGAAATCCCAGAGCCCATTATTTATTCACTATGATGCACGGCTTTTCAGTGCTACTGATTCTGGGGAGCAGCAGAGGAGGGTAGAGAAAGGACCGAGGAGAACAGAGGTTAAACTTGACAAGAAAATTCCTTTTCCATTCTATAATTAGCCCTATTTCAGATCAACTTAGTTTATTTATTTTTTATTTTTTTAATGTTTTATTTATTTCTAGGAGAGAGAGAGAGAGAGAAACAGCATGAGCAGGGGAGGGTCAGAGAGAGAGGGAGTGACAGACTCTGAAACAGGCTCCAGGCTCTGAGCTGGCAGTCAGCACAGGGCCCGACGCGGGGCTCGAACCCACGGACCGCGAGATCACGACCTAAGCGAAAGTCGGACGCTTAACCGACTAAGCCACCCAGGCTCCCCCAGATAAACTTAGTTTAAATGCTCAACCTTACAGAAGTTTTCTTTTTATTATTATTCCATAAGACAGCTGGATGTAAGGCAGCTGGTGGACAAGTGTCATGTGATTAGTGACCATTCCGTTGTGCTGTATTTTCTGAGACTAGTTAACTATGAGGTGCCATCACTTGTCCACCCTGGGTATCCAAATGCTGCTCAAGTCAAAGCAGGTAAAATCATGTTGTTCTCTGTTATCCTTCAGCATCAGTACCACTGGAACCATAGAGGCTCTACCTAATGCAGGCTACGCTGCTGTTTTCCGGGTGGCTGCTGATGCCCTATGCTGGGATGTATGGCAGCAGTTTATACTCAGAGGAAGTTCAAAGAGTTTTTCTTTCTCTTTTCCAATACCTATTAGGATTTTGACTTTGCTGGTGGAATTGGGGCCTAGCATCTCACCTCCCAATAATACTATTCCTTGATTAATAGTGGAATAATACTTCTGCTTTCCTTTCTGTTCTACTTTTTTCTTTTCCTTTCTTTTTTTCTCTTTTTTTGGGGGGGGGGATAAGTCCATGTCTTATACTCTGTATTCTATTTACAGAGTAAAGGACTAGCAGCAGTGTCTTTTTTTTTTTTTTTTAACTTTCCAGGCCTAGGTTAAATATGTAAACGAAACTGAGAAAAGTGAAAGAATAAAACAAAACAAAACAAAATGAAATAATTATATCCTTTTCATCATTTAAAGGCTATTGTCTTGCATTCTTCTGACTTACACATGGGAACCAGGGGCATCTGTGAGCATACATTGCCTCTGTTAATAACACAGTAATGCATAGATGCTTGCTTCCAGATTTTTCTTCACTTTAGAGTGTTCCATCAGATCTTCCAATTTATAAGGACTTTCCAGTTGTTTTTTTATTGTTTGTTCAAATGTGGGGTGTGGTTGATAATTTGGGAGAAGGTGATAAAAATAATCCTAGTTTTCATCACATTTTAATTGCATATAAAATGGTGTTTCATTTTTTTAACTTAGATGCAAGTATTTGGCATTCCACTTCTCTGAATAATTTTTGACAATGTCCCATAGAACACACCTGTAACAGTATGTACAGAAGAGACCTGAAGGAGAAGAGTGTTCTCAAATCATTTTTCCACCACGTCTGTTAACTTTGTATAATCTATACTGTAGAAGGACTCCATTAAATCCCATTCCATCATATTGTTTTGAAACCCATTTTTCTTTCATGTTACTAATGTGCTACAGCTAAGTCACATGGAAGGTAAATATAAGGAGGTCAGAAGCTATTATACATTAACTTTTTCAACTGAATTGATGTAAATAAATACATATGAATAGTTTCCTAACTTGAAAATTCTTTAAAAACCAGTGTATTGTGCACTCAAAAATATATAGTAGAATACACAATGATTGCAGTTGTATGATTTTCTACTGTTAGTATTTAAAATGTATGAACACCTTGAGACATTTTCATTCATTCTTTTTTCTTTTCATTTTCTATCTTTGTGCAATTTTGATCAAAGTAAATTATATTTCTTTCCGAAAATTTCCCTTGACTTTCTAGTGGGCAGAATGCCAATACTACAATTTAAATAAATAAAAAACTTCCCTCAAAGTGGGTAAATCAGAAATACATGCTGTGTCTAGTAGCAGAATTAAAGTCTTTTAAGTGTAGAAGTTGAATTGCTTCTTTTCTAATCACATTATTAAAGTGCATGCAATTATTAAGTCACAGTGGAATAGATATGAATATTTTACTTACATCAAACACTGCCTGCAGTGTGCTTGAATAGTTATTTCTGAAATATTATGCAAAAAAGAACTTAAATTATTTATTGAACTCTTGAAGTGTTTAGTGTTTCTGACTCTAACAAGGTACTATCATTTATTCACAGTTGTCAACTTTGGATTAATTCAGGGTTAATTATATATTTTATGATTTTTCCTTATGTCCTTCCTCCTTATGTTTGCCTGTTGACCATCTTTCTATTTGATGGCGCCTAAGACATGATGTATAAAAGGAGCTAGTGTTAGATGAAATACAACAAGCAGAATGCCTCTATGAAAGGGTTGAATGGTACAGTCAGGGTTTTTTTAACTTGGATCTGAATTAACCTATAATCACTTGTTAAATGTCATATCCAAGTACATTTCTGTCCAAAATACTCCCTGAGAAGAGTTTTCATACTAATAATGACAATAAATAAATTGAATTTGTTTTCAAAATTGGAGATGCATTTTGATATATTTAAGCTCTATGAGTAAAATAAGCTGTTTAGTCATTTAAAATTATACATCACAGTCATATTGAACCATCACTGGGTAGTTCAGTTGGTTAAGCCTCTGCCTTTGGCTCAGGTCATGATTTCACGGTTCGTGAGTTTGAGCCCTGCATTGGTCTCTCTGCTGTCAGTGTGGAGCCTGCTTCAGATCCTCCGTTCCCTTCAGTCTCTGTCCCTCCTCTGCTCTTTCTCTCTCAAAAAAATAAAATAAAATAAATAAAATAAAATAAAATAAAATAAAATAAAGTAAAATTATACATCGGAACTCTAAATGTGAGAAAATGAGTATACTACACATTCTTCCTTTTCCATGTGTTGGAATTTTAAAATAATTTTAGAATTTATTTTATGTATAAAAGAAAGTATAAATACGCTTGTTTTAACACAAAGAAAGAATTAGTTATTTTTTTCTGTAACACAGAAGCAGAAAATGAAAACAGAATTATTTCAATAATCATCTAAACCATTTGGTAGCAGCTCACTATCTGTATGGCAATAGATTCAAACCTAGGGCTAAAAAACAATACTCTTAACTCCTGAGAATGTTTTGTATCTCCCTTTATTTGCCTAACATTTTAGGGACCTACAACAACTATGTTTTTGAAATGTTTTCTTGTATTACTTACTGCACGTTGTGGCTGCTGTGTTGGTTGATTAACCTTTATTAACTTCCCACCCACTTCAGACATTTGAGTTTGGTACCTCTGTGCCAACCATTGTTAAATTGGAATACTAGAAGAGAATGAACAAACACAGCTGGTTTTAGCTCTTATATGTGGAAAGAAGAAGTGATTTGAAATATCAGCAAGTACATGTCTCATGATTTAAGTCGACCTTAATATGTACCTGCTCATTAAACTATACACCCAGCCAAAAAATGTTTGTGCATCAGCTATACATCAGTATCTTGGGATTTTATTTTATTAGTTAACATGAGGAAAATCATTCTCCAAAATCATTTTGATTCGAGAAAAGCCAGTGACAGTGAGAAGACCTTGACTTTCTTTCTTCCCCTACCCTTGAATTTATATTTATTATGGTGAGACAAGCTTTTATACTTACCTTTTCTGTTTCATATTCTTCAACTGTAAAATGAATAAAGTCATAATTACTACCTGCCTAACTTGAAGAGTGTTATAAGAGTTCATGAGATGAAAGCCTTAAAACATTTTGATCTCTTTAGATCAAAGGTACTTCATAAATATAAAGTAGTTTTATATTTTTAAATTAAGTTGAATAAGATGTACATTGTATCTGAAGCAACTATACCTCATCACTTGCCACTTCTTATAAATACAAAATAATCTAATTAGCACAGTAGCCCTTCTACTTGAAATTGCTTTGTGACATGTAAAAAGACAAGAGAACGTCTCAGCATATAGAAGATAAAGCTGCTGGAATTTTTAAGGGGAGATAGCACTTTGTTCCCTGCTACTCCCAGTGTATTTGTGAGATTACAGTTAAAGACTCTGGTCATATAGCATTAAAAAATGAAATGAGAGAAAATATTTTACTAATTAAAACAAAGGAACATATATTTTATTTAGTTAAAATCATGTCTTCCTGGCGTGCCTGGGCAGCTCAGTCACTTAAGCGCCTGACTCTTGATTTCAGTTCAGGTCATGATCTCACGGTTTGTGGGATCAAGCCCCACATCAAAGTCCCCACCAGGCTTTGTGCGGACAGCGTGAAACCTGCTTGTGATTTTCTAGTTTCATCTCTCTCTGTACCTCCCCTACTCGTGCTTTGTCTCTCTCGCTCTCAAAAATAAATAAATAAACCTTTAAAAAACTGTCTTTCCAAAAATACATGATAAGAATGAGGAACTAATTTACAAGTTATTTTAAACCTACTTAATTACAAATTATAGTTGACTACAATAAACTGATTTTAAAAATATAGAAAAGCATTTTACGTAAAATATAGAAAACATGGCTGTGTAGTTATTTGTCATTCTTTTGGTGATAGACCATCTAAACCTTTCTTGACATTTTGGGTATTCCCTACTGTGTGAGTTATGCCAGAAGCCAAAGTCTTCCAACTGCTATAGAAGTTGAAAATGATAAAAACTCACTTTCCCACCATGCCTCTCTCTGTGCAATATAGTGCAGAAATAATAAGCCTAAGGAGAACCCCATATTTTCCAATACATTTTTATGCTATAATCCCTGTAGGTTACTTTTCGTCCCCTTTTACTTGAAGGTGTCATTGTAAACTTAGTTGGCTCAGGTTTGCAAAGTCTGAACCTGATTTAGATCTTTTACCCAGAGACCCAAGCAGGTCATATGCTAATGAGTTTATAAACAATAGCATTCTTATCTCAAGAGAGCTGTTTTAAACTCAGCTGTGATGTAGAATCTCATTTTGTTCACTTCAAGATAATTCTGTACTTAGTACAGAATTGTCATACCAAGTTGACTGTACTTGTCACTCTGTCAGTTATTCCCATATTGGCAGTTTTGTATCAGAATCTGCCAACTTCGAACATCTAACAGTTTGTAATTTTCTGTCTTCAGTGCTAATCATAGGAGTTTTGGGGTCATCATCACAAAGGAATTATTATATCAGTATCTCAAGCACACTCTTCCTCATTTTTGGGCTTGTGTAGAAAGATATGTCATCCTCAGGGGTCTCCTTCATAATAGCTCAAACTCCTTAGTGTCTAAGTAACGCCATTTCCTTACCAAGTTATTGCTTGATCTGAAGTCAGATTTAGCTAGCACTTGGTTACATGGCTAGTGACTCTTGACTATTCTGACACCCATGCCCTCCAATGGCAGAGTTTAAAAGAGGAGATCAACTCTGGAACAGTTACTTTTACTAAAAATAGGACTTAGCTTTTTCTAAACTCTGCCTATGAATAGGGAAACACTGAAAAAAGTGTATTCTAATTTTTCTACATAAATATCTAATTAGATGATACTCTAAATTTTTTTCAGCCCAGAATTCCAAGTCCATGAAGTTGTCTGTAAGGGTAATTTGTTTATAAACTACCATTTTCATGATCCCCTTCTTATTTATTTCTACTTTTCTGATCCTTCGCTGTTGCTGCGGTAACACGTTTGTTTTATCTGAAGTTATAGATGAGAAATAAGATCTTGGTTTGTTACAGGATACCTTCAGGGTACCACTGTTGCTTTACCTGTGATTTATTCTGGACAGATAAATCTGGTCCAAATTCAAAATGTTTACCTAATTCATTTTAGGATGCAAGAAACCTGAGCTGGAAGAGAAAGATTCAATACTGTTCATTTACTGGTATCCACATCTTTCCACATCTTTTTTGACTTGCAGGAGTAACATTTCTAAAAGCATGCTTTGGCCAACTGATACTAATTTGCCACAGCAACTGAAACAACCCCTATATCTAGGTGAGCCTGTGACCCCAGCTCCAGTAGTGACAATGAAATATGTTCCAGTGTCCACTGTGGTAGATTGTATTACCCATCTACTTATGCATTCATAATACCTATTTTTCTACTCTAGAGGAGGGGTTTATTTCCTTCCCCTACTGAAGTCAGGCTTGATCCTGTTACTGCATTTGGCCGATGAAATGTGAATATCAATTCTAGGAAGACGCTGTAAGAGAACTTTATGCTTTATCAGATATTCTCCATGCTCTTTTGAGTGCAGTGCTCCAGAGAGAGAGATATTGGACTGAGTCCTTGGGTGAGGCTAATTAGAGGCCCTTCCATGTTCACAATACCTATTAACTAAAAATGGTCATGTTATATAAATGAGAAATGAACTTTTATTGTTATAGGCCACTATACTTGTTTTTCATAGACCTTATTTATAGCTAACTCTTATTAGAGGAAATATCAAAGCTCCTAGTTTACCAGATAAGGTGTTTCCATATTCTCTAGAACTATATCATTATTTTGATATTCTGCACTCGACATTACACATCTTAGTGTACAGAAAATTATTACTTTCTGTTCAGCCAAAATTTTTTGTTTGCTTTTTGTTTTTTTCTCTATTCCCAGTGTAATACCAGATATTTTATAATTTCTTCAGTTGAGGTGACATTTGTGACAGCAGGTGAAGTATCTTTCAAATGATTCTCAATCTTATGAGTGTATGATACTGTGAATCATGCATCTTCCTAGTTTTTAAAACATTTGGCACTATGACCGGTTTTCCAATGCATTAAAAAATAACAACAGGAATCTTTTCATGAGACAGGAGACTACCTATTTTAGGATCTCATTTCCTTCTCTAGAAGACCTTTAACCTGTTATAGATATATTACTTCGATTTAATTATGGAATAGTTAAGTATGTATGCCTCAATGATGGGATAGAGACCATGAAATATTTGATTCATAACTGAATGTACTGGTAGAAAAATAATCAAATCCTAATGTTCAATTTCTAAACTCAATACAAATTGCAATCATCTTTTAAAATGTGAGACTTAAAAAGCCCTTTAACATTTTTTGGTTTCTAATCCAATTTCTTTTTTTCACCTTTTATTTTTTAATTTTTTTATAGTTTATTATCAAGTTGGTTTCCATATAACACCCAGTGCTCATCCCCACAAGCGCCCTCCTCCCTACCCAGCTCCCCCCTCACCCCACACCCATCAGTCCTCAGTTTGTTCTCAGCATTCAAGAGTCTCTCATGGTTTGCCTGTCTCCCTCTCCCCCACCATTTCTCCCCTTCTTCTCCCCCATGGTCCTCCGTTAAGTTCCTCCCAATCCTCCTATGCTTGCAAACATATGATATTTGTCCTTCTCTGCCTGACTTATTTCGTTCAGCATAACACCCTCAAGGTCCATCCATGTTGCTACACATGGACAGATTTCATTGTTTCTCATTGCAATGTAGTATTCCATTGTATAGATAAACCACATCTTCTTGATCCATTCGTCCGTTGATGGACACTTAGGCTCTTTCCATGTTTTGGCTATTGTTGGATACATTGGTGGAAATCTAATCCAATTTCTAAGCAATATAATGAGAAGTTTTTAATAATTCCAATATCTTATTATATGCCTTTCAGCATATACTTAGACCACATTTTACACAGAAAATACAATTGAATACTCTTCTCCACTGAAATTTGTAGCCTTGGAGTGACTTGTTATTAAAAGCATAAATATGATTCTCAGGTAAAGTTTACATGCCATGGCTAGATGGCAATTGCATCGGTCACTAGAATGTCTTCTAAAAGTTTGTGTGTGTTAAAGAAGAAGGCATGGGAAGAAATTGCCATATGACAATTATTTAGTTTGGTGGCTTTTAGTGTACCAGTGAGCACCTGTACAACTATCTTTTGACACCAAGGCTGATGACAGGAGTTGCAATCCTAGAACTAGGGTTGATAGTGTCGGTGTGGAGGACATTATTCTGCAATAGCAGAGAATCAGTGGTGGCATTAGACCCTCAGACGCAAAATGAATTTACTTACCTCCAGGGACCTGAGATGATAATTAATAGGCCATGGTGTTCCTAGGATATAGTAAATCAGAGGCCCATGAATATATTGCTTAAACTATAAAACCAAAATAATCAAGAGTTAATGAGCAAAGTACTAATGCTAGCTTCTATAATGGAAACTTGTACTCTCTCAGGCAGTTTCTGGATCTAACTAGAACTCATAGATTGAAAGGGAGGCCAGGTTATCTTGAAGAAGAGCCCTTCAATGACATAACCAAAGTTCAAAGTAAATATCAGCTGCACTCTTCCCCCCAAAGACCTAAAATTTGTATCAAGTTGCTATACTTGAGGAAGAAGGAAACCAAGTTTTTTAGTAAGCTGAGGTGGTCAGCTGACACGAACACCATCATGGTCTCTCTCCCTTAGAGCAGAGATATAACAAGGCCAAATGATAAATGGCATGCCATTTACAAGTCCATCTTCTGGGTGTCTTATGATTCCATAGACCAAACTTATGGTTATTTCTCTAGTCCACAAATGTACAATTGAGATGAATATAATTAATAAGCGGAAGAACTATCACAGTGGTTTCCTGGCCAAGGAAATGAGAGCCATTATGGTAAGAAAAGCCAGATGAAGGTCTCTGAAATGTCCCCCTCCAACTAGAGAAGATAGTAACTCAGATTCCGTGCTTTTCCCATGGGGGATAGCAGAAAACAGTTCTTAAAGGATACAATATTACTAGTCATATCACATTGCATTTAATTTACCAATAAAACCACTGGGGAGCATGAAAACAGATGCATATTGACAGAAGACAGTGGACTGCCTAACCATAATGAAGTGGCAGTCCCAAAGGTGGCTGCAATATCCTTATTAGAAAAGATTTAATCAGCTCTGGAAATTGGTATATAGCAAATGATCTGGTGGCACGCTCTTTTCAATCTCCTTAAGAAAAGGAGATCCAAACCAGCACACATTCAGTGTTCTTCCCCAGAGCTATAAACGTTCCTACACATTTTTAAACAGATCTAGAGAAAATTTGGTCCCTTTAATTTTCCTTAGATGAGATTAGTTAACTCTTAGTAAATCACATTAAAGAGAACTGGTAAGTTGTAATTAGCAAGTATTTTCACTTCTCTGGTAAGATTCATGTTAACAAAGAATAGAAAATAAATCCTTGCAATGATTCAGGGACTTGTCACATCAGTGAATTTTTAAGGGTCCCAATTGTCTGTAGACAATTGCTAGAGCATCCCTCCAATGGAAGGACAAATTAGTGTATTTTACCTCTCCTATTTCTAATAAAAAAAAAAACAGGACTTTGTAGGCCTTTTTGGATTTTGGAACAGAATATAGCTCTTTTTGGAATACTGCTTCAACCTATTTATTAGTTGATTCAGAGGCTATCAATTTTCAGTGGACCCAGAGCAACATAGTGTTCTGTAATATCTCCAAGCTCTAGTACAAGCTGCTCTTTAGCTCAGTCATTTTATCTGATAGACCCAAAGGTGTTAGAGGTAAATGAGCGTGATTCATGAAATTTCTGAAAATAATAATAGGGGAAATAGCAGTGAAGACTTCTACATTTCTGGAGAAAGGTTATGATTCATGTAACAGAAAACCAGCAAAATCCAGCAATTTCTGACATGTGTCTAGGTTCCAGAAGAGATGTAACACCTGACCACAGGACAGCGAGTGACTATGGGATTAGAGCTGACCGTTGTGAACTTAGTGTATCAGACCACACAGACCTCGAGTTTGGACAATGCAACAGCAGCAATATATTTTATTATGAGGACAGTATATTTGCACCGGAGGCTAACCAAATGTAGACTGTACAAGTATGTCATAGAAATAATTATGTGTGTCTATGTCAGCTGTGTTGTATTGACACCTTTCCTTAAACTCACTCCTGTGGTATAGTGGGGAATAGAGGACTAATGATTCCTTATGAGTTGCTAATGTAGAAGGATAATCTTGGGAATGGATTAAGAATGGGTCAACTAGATAAATTTGGCCAGAAAATGGGTTTCTGCTACATTACAATCCAAATCAGAGGTGGCCCTTAAGACAATAGTGAGCCAAAACCTTTTGACAGCCGGTCTTGAGCCACATCCTTTCAGTTAGAGTGGAGGAAAATGTTGTTGAAGCAAAGGTATATATAGATTTCTGGACAGAGATAAAAGGCATGGAAGAATAATTGTAGTCTTGGAAGGTGAAAAGAAGATCATCTATAGAAAGTTCTGAGGAATAGGCTTGTAGATGGCTCTGGTAGTGGGTTCAAGAGGAGCAACGTTTATGTCCTATATTAACCTGGGGTCTGAATGTCTTGCCTATCACTGGCAGAGGCTAGTGCTAAGCCCAGGATATGGATCTATTTGTCATATTATATATCATATTATCAGAAGTTATAGGCTGGGCAGAACATTGAAATGACCTCTTAAACTTATAAATAAGGCACTGTCTGGAATGTCACCAGTACAGGTTGGGGTATATTTCCAGCTGTAGTATACACATTGAACAAATAGCCATTATAAGATGCTACATTCCGAAACTCTATAACATGGATCTAGAAACCAAAGAGTGAAAGTAGGATTGGCTCCTCTCAACATTATTTCTAAGCACAATTTGGAGAAACTTATGCTTCCGGCCACAGCTCTTGGCTGTGTTGAATTACATGTGCTGATCCTGAGAATGAAATGATTCTGCCACTTGACATGGCAGAATTTTCATACATCCTAAAGTTAATGATTGTCAGCTGGTCACTTTGGCCTTCTCAAGAAATGATAGATTGAACTTCATGTACAACAGAGGGAGATCTGAGTTAAGCAAAGCATAGGCTGTAGTAGATGTTACTGGCGCCTGGTCTATATCATCTCCTATCATCTCATTTTATTCTGGATTCAACTGCAGCTTCAGTGGCTTCTTGTACATAGTTTGCTTCTTGCTTCATATCTCTGTGTCTTCCTGCTTAACAACTTATTCTTACCACTGGATCATTCTTATAAGGTTAACAATCATAATATTAATTCTAGTTATTTGGTTAATATCATTACTTAACCACCTCTATACTTAACTACAAACATTTCCAAGGATAGTTAAATTTGTTTTCTAAAACATCTCAGACAAATTTAGGCTTCTCTTTGGAAAATTTAGAAGCATAGTGGAGTTGAGTAACTAAAGATTAAAAATTGTCCACCTGGATACAGAGTCTGAGTGCTACATGTAATTAGATTAATTCTATCTGAGTCACAGATGGGAATACACACCAGACTTGATAATAATTACTTTAACAGTCTCATTCTACATTTTTGACCCCATCTTTCTGTTTGCTATATGGGATCTCCTGATATCTCAGCTGTGCCTTTTCATTGTCTTAGAATTTGGCTCTGTATTCTGCTCTGTATGATTTGTAACCAATTGCCTGGCACTCTGATTCTCACAGAAAATGTCTGCATTACTGTTAGGCAAGTGGTATCATTTTGATAAGAACCATGTCAATATGAGCTATATTTCAAGAAAACTCTCTCTGGTCTTTTCCATGTATATCAGTGTTTTTGTCCAAATTGTGAATCTGCTCTAGAGGTCTTAAATCTAATGATTTTTTTACAACTTTCCTTACCATTACCTGTATTTGATCCATAATAAGAGTGAATCATAAATCAAAAACCTCCAGAATTCAATCACCATTATTTCACACACTCTCATACTAATCCAAGGTACCATCATTTCTTGCAATAGGCTCCTAAATAACCAATCTTAGCTGTCCCAACTCTTACTAGCATCCACTCACTGGTAGCCAGATGCTGTTTTTTGAAATATAGATACAATTTTTTAAAAAAATTAATGCTTTATTTATTTCTGAGAGAGAGAGAGAGCATGAGCAGGGGAGGTTCAGTAATATAATTATGTTAGTTTTTGTTCCCTCCTATAACACTCATTCACATTCAAATCATTCCAAAGACTTTGCATAACGCTTTGTTCTTAGTACTTCTAGTCTTTGTTCCTCCCCATAGAACTTGACTTTTGACAGACCCTCTACTTTTAGTGTTTTTCTCCACACTTGCACCTGTAATTAATTCCTATTCATTCTACAGGTCTCAATTCAGTTGTCACACACAGCAGAAGCCTTCTCTGTGGACCCAACACAGTCCCAGAGCACCATGCACTTATTTTAATTAGCTCTTATGCTTTTATTTATTTTATTTCTAGATGTTTGTTTATGTCCCTCATAACAATGTCAGTTTCACATGGTCAGGGGCTGAATTCACCACTATACTCCCAGCAATTTCCACATAGTAGTCCTTAATACACTTTTGTTGAATGAGTAAATCACATACTAAGTTCTATCCTGGAGTGCAGATATTCATACTCCCTTCTCCATACATTATTCTAGCTCTGAAAGCAAGTCTGAAGAATTTCCTTTTGTCCTTTCTTCCACACTTACAAGAAAGTAGGACGGTAGGGTTTCCAGGGCACTAAGCCACAAGATCTCTGATTGAAACAAGGTTCAAGTGAGCCTGTGTCTGTGAGGGGGTGAGAAGCTGGAATAATGATGTTAAAGTGAATAAAGGAATATGATGGAATATAAAGGGTACCCAAAATGGTAGTCCATGGAATTAATGAAAGAGTTAATATTGTGGTCTTTTTACTCATGTTTTCTTCCTCTAATCTTGGTACTCTTTTATTACCACCAATGCTCCCAGGGATTGTGAGATTTGTACAGAAGAGTTATTCTGCACTGTGAGGACTTTTATACTTTTTATAACATTGATTCTATGGGAACATGCATTTCTGAGCATAAACAAATTGAATAAATTGAATAAATAAGAACTCTTTTATATAACTCCTTCACAACCTATGGGCTGTATATATCAAAGACAAGATTTTTGCCAATATTTTTCATTATTGTGTCTCAAACATTATCATGAGATAAAGTAAAAAATCGTATTCTCTTTGAAGGAGAAGATATTTTTTATGAAAACAGTGCTATATATAAATTATAGAAAATTGTTGGATTTACTCCACATAAATTATTCATCAGTTTCTTCCTGGACAATGCTAAGATTTTAATATAATGGATAAGTTTTGCTTCATCTCTATAATGTAATTTTTAAAATATTTACAGTTATACTTTTTAAAAAATTTATTTCAGCATTTATGAGTCAGCAATAATAGCTGCTCAGAAAATTATTGAACTACTTTAATATATTTTGTTTAATAAACCATCCATTCCTGTGCAATTACAAGTTTATTACCTAGTAACAAAAATGTAACTCTTAAAAAGTGTTACCTGCATAAAATCTTAATTTCTCCTAATAGCTGTCTGTGGTTTACAATAGCAATATTAACATGAAATCCATGGGCATTTTCCTGCACCTTATCATGGAGGTCTTTAGGGTCCTTTATAGTTCTCTTCAAATATTTCCTTATTATTCATGCTTAAGGATTTTTTTAAAGGCCCCAGGCGGTGTTCTATTTGTCTTTTCAAGTGCATTTATCCTGTCAGTGCTATTCACCATTCTTCAGCAGACACTATGGTGCTCTCTACCTGGGAAACCGAAGCCATCCTGAGTGTTTTCATCCCTCTCAACATTGCTACTGTGCTATTGGGCACTATTGATGCTACATTAGGAAGTACAGGCTTTGGCAGTTACTTCCACTGCTCTACTGAGTATTGTAGTGTCTCTTTCCCTTTGTATAACCCCAGGAATGCCTAAAGGTAGTAGTGGTTCCAGAGCTGTTCACTCTGCTTCCAGAGAAGTGCAGGAAAGTGCATCTTTCTTTTTCATACTACAATCTCTTAGTCTTGGAGGCATTCACAGACAGTTCTTCTTGTACTGTGTCTTACATAGTTTAGGCAGACATTCTTTCCTGTGTGTATTTTGTTTTATTTTATTTTATCATCTACCTGTTTTCTATGGCTCTCAAACATGAATCCACTAGGAATTCTGCTGTGAAAAAGCTTGGCATACTCCCCCTGATTGTGGTCTTAATACAAAAAGCTTTTGGTTGTAGCACATCATAACCCATCTTCAAATTCTACTTTTAATCAATTGGTGCACGCCATCAACCTCTACCACAATTGTGATAGATTGGCAGAAATTGATACTAGGGCACCTGGGTGGCTCAGTCTGTTGAGCATTTTACTTGGTTTCAGCTTGGGTCATGATCTTATGGTTTCATGGGTTTGGGCCCCAGGTAGGACTCTGTGCTGGCATCATGGAGCCTACTTGGAATTCCCTCTCTCCCTCTCTCTCTGTCCCTCCCCCATTCTCACTATCTCTGTCTCTCTCAAAATAAATAAACTTTTAAAAAGATAAAATAAAAAAGAAAGCTTGTTTACTTCCAAATTCTTGTGATAAGAGTAGTGAATTGAAATGTGTTATCCCAAAAAGATAACATTAATTAAGAAAATTAAAAATATATATATGAGGTAATACAATGTGGAACATACCACACAAAAATAAATAGATAAATAAATAATTAGTTAAACAAAATCAAAAGCTTATGTATCTTATAATACAATTTATTTCATATAAACAGATCCTGAAAATTAAATGAGGATTATTTTGTGTCTGTTGTTCATTTATCACCATTGTAAACCTTCGCTTCACTGAAAGTAGAAAAATAGCATGCTATAAAAGTATGAAACATAGTGTATTATACAATAATGTATGTTATGGATTATATATTATAGTGTATTATACAATAAATACAATTTATTCTTCATTATACTCATACTCATAATCAGCATTTTTAAATAAAATTTTAAAGTATAACATAAAAAGTACCCTCCTATAATGGAAAATAAAATTACAAAGTTTAATTACTAAAAAATCTTTTTTGATCTTAGGATAGGAATATGGAAAAATCTAACTTTAGGATGTACCCTAATAACATTGAAAAAGGTAGCATGTTCCTCCATAAAACTGCCCTCACTTCAGGACAACAGCTGCAAGCTGGGAGGTTCCCAGGTTCCCACACTTCTGACCAACTGGCTACAAATTGGAGACTTTCTACTACCTCTTGAGTTCAATAATTCAACAGAATGAATTAAAGAATCCACTGACAATGTTATGCTTATGATTCATTTTCAATGTAGCAATAAGTATACAAGTCAGAACCAACCAAGAGGAACCTTGGGCCAGGTGTGAGAGTTATCTCAAAGATGCAGCTTCCATGTCCTCAAGAAAGTATCACTTTCCTTGAATAGTAATATGAAGGAGTAACACAGGGTATTGTTCACCAGCAAAGGTCACCTGAGCTTTGGGGTTCAGAGATTTTATTGGGGTTTCATTATGTAGATGTGACTGATTTAATCTTTGACCGTGTGATTGAACTCAACCTATTTCCCCTTTCATTCTCTGGAGGGTAAGCCGATATTAAGTGGCTCAAAACCCCAATCTTCTAATCATATGGGTGGTCTTTCTAGCATGGTCAGCCCTCATCCCGAATTAACTTATTAACATAAACTTTCGAGCATCTACCATGAGTCACCTCATTAATATAAACTATGAGAGCAAATCATGAATAACAAAGACACTTCTATCGCGTGGGGCATAAAAAAATGTAGATGCTCCCGCCCAGGAACCAGTGAGAAAGGCCAGCCAAAGTCTTTATTATACAATAGAAAATCTGCCTATGCCAACTATTTATTTTGTTTAATCTTTCTTTTCCAGTTATTTTTATCCAGTAATTTCAAAGTGCCTATTGAGTATATTGCATTATTTATGTAGTAAATAAATATCTTTTTTGATATCTCCATTACCGTTTTTATTATCTTATTCTTATCAGACTTACCGTACTATATTATAAATTAGGTGTTCCCTAGCAGATGACATTTTCACCGTTTATATGACATACAAGGTATCTGATCAAAGAAAACCACATGAGAACATATCATAATCACACTTTTGAAAACTAATTATAAAAATACAATTTAAAAGTAATCAGGGAGAAATGATACATTATTTGTAGGGGAAAACCAATTCAAATGAAATCTGATTTCTCGTCTGAAAGCATGGAGTCCAGTAGAAAGTGTCATGGGTTTTTTTTTGTTTTTTTTTTTATGTGCTGGACAAAAATAATTGTCAACCATGGATTCTATATTTGGCAAAATTATCTTTTGGGAGTGAAAGATAAAAATAAATTTCAAACAATGGTGGTTGAAAGAACTTGAGAAAAGCAGATCTGTTTTTAGAAACTAGCTAAAGGATTTCTTCAAATGGAAAGAAAAATGATACAGAAAATCTTGACACATCAGGAAAGAAAAATGAACAATGAAAAAACCAGAAATGTGGGTACATACAATATTCTCCATTTAGTTTTTAAATGAGTATTTGTATAAAATACTCCTTATAAGTTTATATATGAATATGTAAATATATGGTTTACAAATCATGTTTGATGCTGAAATAAAATTCCATGTCATCCTTGAGACAATCTTTTAAAATTGGAGAAAGTAAAATAACCTAAATGGAAATGAAATTTTCTCACCTGAATTGAAGTGATGTCATGTTGTATCAGTAAACTGTTATAAGCCACACATGTGCATCAAAATATACTGAGTAAGACAGATAATAATTGGTGAATTTTATCAGGGAAGTGCTATATTGTGGCTCATATTAAAACAAAACAATACAAAACAGGAGAGTGGTCAACATGGCAGAGAAGTAGAGGGGTCCAAAGTTCCTTCATCCCTCAAACACAGAAGTGTTGGGGCCAGAGGACTTAGAATTCCAAGAGTCTGGGCTGCAGAGTGACAGAGACATCTCCAGGGGTTCACGGGGACAACTTAGTGGGCCACAGAATTACTTCAAAAACAAATCAATGCACACGTGGAAGGTCCAAACTGCCACTATGAGTGTGGAGTTAAATCAACCAGAGTCACAACAACAGAGAGCCTGCAGCACACTCTAAAAACATCTCCCGAAGGGCCAGGCTCTGGACACTGTATTAATCCTCTTTAATATAGTAGTGCTTGCAGGTGCAGGACACATAACAAGCTTTTAAAACACATAAGGGACAGAAAACTAGCAAAATGACAAAATGGAAGGATTCTTCTCAATAGATATTTGACGAAGAAATGACAGGTAAGAATTTCTCAAAAACAGTTATAAATAATATATCTAATCAATACTTTAAATAATAGTCCTAAGATTAGTCACTGGGCTTGAAAAAAGAATAGAAGACATCAGAGAATCTATTGTTGCAGGGATCAAAGAAATAATAAAAAATAGTCATGATGAATTAAGAAATGATATAAATGAGGTGCAAAATAAACTAGATGTGGTGACAATGAGGATGGAAGAGGCAGAGGGGAGAATAAGTGAATAGAAGATAAAATTAAGGAAAATGATGAAGCTGAGAAAAAGAGATGAAAAATACTAGAACACGAGGGAAGAGTTAGAGAACTAAGTGATTCAATGAAACATAATAATATCTGTATCAGAGAAGTTCCAGAAGAAAAGACAGAAAGGTGCAGAAAGTTTACTTGAACAAATTATAATGAGAACTTCCCCAGTCTGGGAAGGAAGCAGACATCCAAGCCCAGGAGGCTCTCTGAAGAACTCTCTTCAGACATATCAGGAATAGATCTTCTTCTCTATGATATATTATAGCAAAACTGGAAAAATGCAAAGATAAAGCGAGAATTCATAAAGCAGTTAGGGACAAATGGGCCTTAACCTACAAGGGTAGACACTTAAGGGTTGTAGCAGACCTGTCCACTGAAACTTGGCAGGCTGGAAGGGAGTGGCAGGAAATAATCAATATGCTGAATAGAAAAATATGCAGCCAAGAATCCTTTATCTAGCAAGCCTGTCATTCAGAATAGAAGGAGAGATACATGTTTTCCCTGACAGACAAAAACTGAAGGAGCTCATCACCACTGAACCAGCCCTGTAGGAGATCCTCTGTGAGTGGAATGTTGCAAAGACTACAGCGATCCAGAGACATCATCTCAAGCATGAAACCTACAGGTAACACAATGATATTATATTCATATCTTTCAATAATAACACTGAATGTAAATGGACTAAATAGTCCAATCCAAAGACATAAGGTATCGGAATGGATTAAAACAACAACAACAAGATCCATTTGTATGCTCTCCATAAGAGACCCATTTTGGACCAGCGGACACCTTCGGATTGAAAGCAAGGGGATGGAGAACCATCTATCATGCTACTGGAAGTCAAAAGAAAGCTGAAGTAGACATACTTATATCAGACAAACTAGATTTTTAAAATAAAGGCTATAACAAGAGATGAAGAAAGGCATTATATCATAATTACCAGTCTATCCATCAAGAAGAGCTAACAATAAATGTTTATGCACCCAATTTGAAAGCACCCAAAAATACAAGTCAATTAATCACAAACATAAGCAATATTATTGATAAGAACACAGTAATTTCAGGTGACTTTAATATTCCACTTAAGCAATGGACAGATCATGTAGGCAGAAAATCAATAAAGAAGCAATGGCCCAGAATGATACATTGGATCCGATGGCCTTGACAGATATATTCAGAACTTTTCATCTAAAAGCATTATAGTACACATTCTTCTCAAGTGCACATGGAACATTCTCCAAGGCAGATCACACACTGGGTGACAAAACAGCCCTCAATAAATATAAAAGAATTGAGATCATACCATGCACACCTTCAGATCACAATGCTATGAAACTTGAAAACAACCTCAAGAAACAGTTTGAAAAACCTCCAAATGCATGGAATTAAACAAGATCCTATTAAAGAATGTATAGGTCAACCAGGCAATTAAAGAAGAAATTAAAGAATATATGGAAACATGGGATGCCTGGGTGGCTCAGTCAGTTAAACGTCCGACTTCAGCTCAGGTCATGATCTAATGGTTCGTGGGTTTGAGCCCCACGTCATGCTCCATGCTGATGGCTAGCTCAGAGCCTAGAGCCTGCTTCGGATTCTGTACCTCCCTCTCTCTCTGACTCTACCCTGCTCATGCTGTCTCTCTCACTCAGAAATAAAGGAAAAAAAACCATTAAAAAATAAAAAAAGAACATATGGAAACAAATGAAAATGAAAACAGGTCTGTCCAAACCCTTTGGAATGTAGCAAAAGCAGTCCTAAGAGGAATTTACATTGCAATCCAGGCCTTTCTCAAGAAACAAGAGAAATCCCAAATAAAAAATCTAACAGCACACCTAAAGGAACCAGAAGCAGAACAGCAACAAAACCCCAAGGCCAGCAGAAGAAAAGAAATAATAAAGATTAGAGCAGAGACAAACAATATAGAATCTAAAGAAAAAGTAAAACAGATAAATAAAACTAAGAGCTAGTTTTTTGAAAAGATAAACGAAATTGATAACCTCCTAGTCAGACTTGTCAAAAAGAAAAGACAGTGGACTCAAATAGATAAAATTACAAATGTAAAATGACATATCACAACCAACACCACAGAAATACAAACAATTATTAGAGAATACTTTGAAAAATTATTTGTCAACAAACTGGACAACTTGGAAGACATGGACAAATTCCTAAATGCACATACTACCTAAATTCAAACAGAAGAAATGGAAAATTTGAATAGACCCATAACTAGTGAAGAAATTAAATCAGTTATCAAAAACTCCCAACAAATAAGACTCCTGGGCCAGATGGCTTCCCAGGGAAATTCTACCAGACATTTAAAGCAGAGTTAATACTTATCCTTCTCAAGCTGTTCTAATAAGTAGAAATGGAAGGAAGCTTCTAGGCTCATTCTATGAAGCCAGCATTATCTTGATCCCCAAGCCATACAGAGACTCCACAAAAGAGGTGAACTACAGGCCAATATCCCTGATGAACATGGATACAAACATTCTCAACAAGATACTAGCAAATCAAATTCAACAGCATATTAAAGGAATTATTCACTATGATCAAGTGGGATTCATTCCTGGGCTGCAGGTCTGGTTCAGTATTCACAAATCAATCAATCTGATACATCACATTGATAAAAGAAAGGATAAGAACCACATGATTCTGTCAATAGATGCAGAAAAAGCATTTGAAAAAAATACAGGATGCTTTCTTAATAAAAACTACAAGAAAGTTGGGATACAAAGAACATACTGTAACCTCATGAAAGCCATATATAAAAAGCCTACAGCTAATATCATCTTCAGTGGGGAAAAACTGAGCTTTCCCCCTGAGATCAGGAACACGACAGGGATGTCCACTCTCACCACTGTTGTTTAATATAGTGTTGGAAGTTTTAGCATCAGCAGACAACAAGATGAAATAAAAGGCATCCAAATTGGCAAACAAGAAGACAAACTTCCCCTCTTTACAGATGGCATGATAGTCTACATGGAAAATCCAAAAGACTACACCAAAAAGCTGCTAGAACTGATCCATGATTTCAATCAAGTCCCAGGATACAAAAATCAATGTACAGAAATCAATTGTGTTTCTATACGCTAATAATGGAGCAACAGAAAGAAATCACGAAATCTATCTCATTTACAATCGCACCAAGAACCATAAGATAAGTAGGAATACACCTAACCAAAGATATAAAAGATCTGTATGCTAAAAACTATAGAAAACTTATGAAGAAAACTGAAGAAGCACAAGGAATGGAAAAACATTTCATGCTCATGGATTGGAAAAACAAATATTGTTAAAATGTTGATACTACCCATAGTGATCTACACGTTCAATGCAATCCCAATCCAAATTGCATTGACATTCTTCTAAAAGCTAAAACAAACAATCCTAAAACTTGTTGGAACCACAAAAGATACTGAATAGCCAAAGTAATGGTGAAAAAGAAAACCAAAGTGGGAGGCATCACCATCCCAGACTTTAGCCTCTACTACAAAGCTGTAACACATCATCAAGATAGTATGGTATTGGCACAAAAACAGACACAAAGACCAATGGAATAGAATAGAGAACCCAGAATTGGGCCTACAAATATATAGTCAACTAATCCTTGACAAAGCAGGAAAGAGCGTCCAATGGAAAAAAGTCAGTCTCTTTAGCAAATGGTGCTGTCAGAACTGGACAGCAACATGCAGAAGCATTAAACTGGACCACTTTCTTACANTAGTGATCTACACGTTCAATGCAATCCCAATCCAAATTGCATTGACATTCTTCTAAAAGCTAAAACAAACAATCCTAAAACTTGTTGGAACCACAAAAGATACTGAATAGCCAAAGTAATGGTGAAAAAGAAAACCAAAGTGGGAGGCATCACCATCCCAGACTTTAGCCTCTACTACAAAGCTGTAACACATCATCAAGATAGTATGGTATTGGCACAAAAACAGACACAAAGACCAATGGAATAGAATAGAGAACCCAGAATTGGGCCTACAAATATATAGTCAACTAATCCTTGACAAAGCAGGAAAGAGCGTCCAATGGAAAAAAGTCAGTCTCTTTAGCAAATGGTGCTGTCAGAACTGGACAGCAACATGCAGAAGCATTAAACTGGACCACTTTCTTACATCATAAACAAAAATAAACTCAAAATGGATGAAAGACCGAAATGTGAGACAGAAAACCATCAAAACCTTAGAGGAGAAAACAGGCAACAACTTCTTTGACCTCAGCCACAGCAATTTCTTGCTCAACACATCTCCAAAGGCAAGGGAAATAAAGCAAAAATGAACTACTGGGACCTCACCAAGACAAAAAGCTCCTGCACTGCAGTCAACAAAACTAATAGGCAACTGACAGAATGGGAGAAGATATTTGCAAATGAAGTGGATAAAGGGTTAGTATCCAAAGTCTATAAATAACTTACCAAACTCTAAACCCAAAAAACAAATAATCCAGTAAAGAAATGGGCAGAAGACATGAATAGACACTTTTCCAAAGAAAACTTCCAGATGGCCAACAGACAGATTGCCGGAGGCCGGCTCTGACAGGTCCAGGGGTCCCTGAAGGACGGACGGTGTCGGGGAGAGAGTGAGAGAGCCCCGAGATTCTTTCTGATCACCAGGCAGGCATCTCTGTCCTGTCGGTTTTTCTGTCTTTATTTAAAGGTTCAGCAACAAGATGAAGTCAGAGAGAGGAATTTCTTACAATGGGAGGCCTTTTGTGATATCAATTGCAGAATTATTCCGACCAAGGAAATAACAGAATGTTCTTAGTGAAAAACAGGATAACATATAGGTCAAATTGTATATAGATAAGTTAGGAGTATTTTGTCTGGCTCTCAAGAGGATGAATGTTNAAATAATCCAGTAAAGAAATGGGCAGAAGACATGAATAGACACTTTTCCAAAGAAAACTTCCAGATGGCCAACAGACAGATTGCCGGAGGCCGGCTCTGACAGGTCCAGGGGTCCCTGAAGGACGGACGGTGTCGGGGAGAGAGTGAGAGAGCCCCGAGATTCTTTCTGATCACCAGGCAGGCATCTCTGTCCTGTCGGTTTTTCTGTCTTTATTTAAAGGTTCAGCAACAAGATGAAGTCAGAGAAAGGAATTTCTTACAATGGGAGGCCTTTTGTGATATCAATTGCAGAATTATTCCGACCAAGGAAATAACAGAATGTTCTTAGTGAAAAACAGGATAACATATAGGTCAAATTGTATATAGATAAGTTAGGAGTATTTTGTCTGGCTCTCAAGAGGATGAATGTTTCTGAATTGGTTTGTTTGTGGAGACTATCATGGGGGCCCTGAATGGGTCAGTCTTTTGCCCCTGGGCTATGTTTTAGCTACTCTTATCTATCCTCATCCCAGCTGCCAGTGTAAGAGAGGGTGTTTGTGGAAAGTAGGCCTTGAGGAAAGGACTGTTATGTTTCACCAATTAGCAAAGATATATGTGGTAACTATGTTTCGCTCTTAACCCCAAAATAGGCCCTTGGTCTCAGGGCCAGGCTCAATTGTAATTCTTGTGTTCTTAACCCTCCAAGTCTTGGATCTGCAAGGCTCATAGGAAGAGCCTTTTGACAATCGCCCACAGAGCTTTCATCTAAAATCTCTTTTGTAAAGACAGGAATATGCTTTTCCTTATGAGGTATCTGTATTCAGGATATGGGTCTGATATGGAATATTATGAGACCTGGTCAATACCATTAGGCTTATATCCAACATGAGCCAATAGTAGCAGAAGGAGATACCAGTTTTCATTTCTCATGGCAGGAGCTGCAAACATTGTCACTTTCTTGCTGTGACTGCCATCCAGAGAGGCCGGTGCAGCTCCCCGCAACAGATGAAATGATGCTCAACACCACTCATTATCAGGGAAATACAATTCAAAACGACATTGAGATACCACCTCACACCAGTCAAAGTGGCTAAAATAGACAACGGAGAAACAACAGATGATGGCTAGGATGTGGAGAAAAGAGAACCCTCTTGTACTGTTGGTGTGAATGGAAACTGAAGTAGCCACTCTGGAAACAGTGTGGAGGTTCCTCTAAAAACTAAAAAAGAACTACTATATGATCCAGCAATAGTACTATTAAGATTTTATCCAAAGGATACAGGAGTCTGATTCATAGGGACACCTGTACCCCAATGTTTATAGCAGCACTTTCAACAATTTCCAATTTATGGAAAGAGCCTAAATGTCCACCAACTGATGAATGGATAAAGATGTGGTTTTTATATACAATGGAATATTACTTGGCAATGAGACAGAATGAAATCCTGCCATTTGTAACAACATGGATGGAACTGGAGGATATTATGCTGAATGAAGTAAGTCATCAGAGAAAGACAGATATCATACATTTTCACTCATATGTGGAAATTGAGAAGCTTAACAAAAGCCCATGGTGGAAGGGAAAAGGAAAAAAATAGAGAAGGAGGGAAGCAAACCATAAGAGACTCTTAAATACAGAGAACAAACTGAGGGTTGATACGGAGGGTGTGAGGGAGAGGGGAAAACGGGCGATGGGCATTGAGGAGGGCACTTGTTGGGATGAGCACAGGGTGTTGCATGTAAGTGATGAATAAAGGAATCTACCTCCAAACCAAGAACACACTGTATACACTGTATGTTAGCCAACATGACAATAAAATTATGTTAAAACAAAAAACCAAAACAGGCGCCTGGGTGGCTTAGTCAATTAAACATCTGACTTAAGCTCTGGTCATGATCTCATGGTTCGTGAACTGGATCCCACGTCTGGCTCTGTGTTGAAAGGTCAGAGCCGGGAGCCTGCTCGGATTCTGTNTAAGTGATGAATAAAGGAATCTACCTCCAAACCAAGAGCACACTGTATACACTGTATGTTAGCCAACATGACAATAAAATTATGTTAAAACAAAAAACCAAAACAGGCGCCTGGGTGGCTTAGTCAATTAAACATCTGACTTAAGCTCTGGTCATGATCTCATGGTTCGTGAACTGGATCCCACGTCTGGCTCTGTGTTGAAAGGTCAGAGCCGGGAGCCTGCTCGGATTCTGTGTCTACCTCTCTCTGCCCTTCCTTTGCTGAAGCTCTGTCTCTGTCTCTCTCAAAAGTAAACATTAGAGAGAGAGGGCAAGATGACGGAGAAGTAAGGAGCTCCGTACTTGCGCTCACGCCCATACATCACACAGAAAAGATCTGAAGCCATTGGAAACCTTACAAAACCTGAGAGATTGGGAGACAAAGGACGCAGAATCCACTGAGAGAGCCTTCTAACGTGAGTGCGAACCGGGGAAGATAAAATCGGGCCGGGATCGGAGACTCCAGGGTGGGAGNTGGATCAAGAAGATGTGGTTTATCTATACCATGGAATACTACATGGTAATGAGAAAGAATGAAATCTGGCCACGTGTAGCCACATGGATGGACCTTGAGGGTGTTATGCTTAGTGAAATAAGTCAGGCAGAGAAGGACAAATATTGTGGGAGCCCGACAGTGACCATGAGAAAGAGTGGTTAGGGAAGTGGATATGTGCCTGCAAACAGGACCCTCTGCTTGGGCAGATCATGCCTCAAACAGGATGTTCTTCCAAGAGGCCTGCACACAATATCCAAGGGTAATGATCCGCTCGCATACGAGGGAACATGCCCTCCTTAAAAATAAGGAGGAGGCTGGAGTTGTGGGCAGGCCTCTTAGTAAATATGTTGTGGTCGTTTCCTCCCTTTGCTCCCCCCCGTCCTTGGAATGTGCTTGGCTTCTTGTCCTTATTTGGTAAAAGAATGCATTTCGTAGATTTCAGTATGTATCCAGCTACCGGGGTACAAAAATAAACTGCAAGGGGGCTTGCGTAGAATTTCTCCCTCCGGCCGGAGTTGTGTCTTTGTCTGTCTTTTGTGTGTGTCTTGTCTTTGTGTCATTTCGCCCGCAACAAATATCATATGTTTGCACGTATAGGAGGATTAGGAGGAACTTAATGGAGGTCTATGTGGGAGAAGAAGGGGGGAAATGGTGGGGGAAAGGGAGAGAGGCAAACCATGAGAGACTCTTGAATGCTGAGAAACAAACTGAGGACTGATGGATGTGGGGGGGAGGAGGGAGATGGGCATGGAGGAGGGCACTTGTGGGAATGAGCACTGGGTGTTATATGGAAACCATTTTGACAATAAACTATTTCTAAAAAAATGTATAAATCAAGAATACTCAGTATAAAATAGGACTGAAGATATATATGTATATGTATATATACGTATATATTATATATATGTAATCTCCACACACACAAATACACACACACACATATATATACACATACACACCTTTTGTATATAGCATGGATAATATTAAATCCATGAGACATGATTAGATCACATTAAAAGTTAAGGTACAGAGAGAAGAGAAATGGTATTAAGATGAACCCTGGTTAAATCCAAAATTAAGAAATCATGAAGATGAAGGTGAACGAGAAAAATAGACTGAGAAAGAACTGAAAATGAGTATAAGAATTGAGAAAGAAGTATTCTAGGAACCTACTTTAGAAAATGGTTTCAAAAATAAGTTGTCAATCGCCTGTAACAAATGGTGCTGAAAACTTGAATGAGAGAACTTGAGAACTGGCAATTAAATTTGTCATGCAATTTGTTCTCAGGAACTGAGACTAATTTCAGTGCTCATAAATCTCTATGAGATGATCTAATCATATGATAAGATGAAAGTTTCTATTTTGATAAGATATACGAAACACCGTGTACCTATAAGAGCATAAAGATATTTCCTGTCCACTCTCTTACCCAAACCCTATGCACATTCTCTTTCTCTAAGCTCTCAAACCTTGCGTATTTTACCCAGAAAACATATAAAATGTAATTCTTAGGTATTAATTCTGAGGCAAATACAATAATGACTTCTGTTCTATATTAAAAAGCCTTTGAAGATCAAACTCTATGAAGCAATCATGCAATGAACAAGAGTAAGGAGACTGTCAAGGGCACAATGCTTTGCATTTGAATCTCCACATTCCCTCTACCTAAATGCTGTAAACAAGCTATAAACAGAAAATACATCAGTAGCCATAAAATTGTGGGTTATTTTGTTTCACAGAAAATCTAGCATTTCTCTCTGAAAGAGATGCAGATACTGTAAAGATGCAAAGGTCCGCTCTCAGTAAAATTAGACAGTGTTTGACAAATGATTGGTTAATGGGAATTGTATACATCAAACTGTAGATCTAAGAAGTGAATTAAAACATCACTCAAGGAGATAAGAAATAAGACTAAGGACTTGTGATTTTCTACATATCCTTTCTGTTGAAATACTAATGTGCTTATGGGACACCTGGGTATCTCACTCGGTTAAGCGCCCAACTTTGGCTCAGGTCATGATCTAATGGTTTGTGGGTTCAAGCCCCGCATCAGGCTCTGTGCTGACAGCTCAGAGCCTGTAGCCTGGTTTGGATTCTGTGTCTCCCTCTTTCTCTACCCTTCTCCTGCTCACAGTCTGTCTGTCTCTCTCAAAAATAAATAAACATTAAAAAATTAAGAAAAATTACTGATATGTTTCCAAGTATGTGATTTATGGAAAAAGTACTACAGAAATAGGATCAGCATGTGATCCTGAAGACACTGGTATTATGTCAGTTGAAAAACATAACTTTGAGAATGATGTACAATAGAAACAAAATAAAGACAGAATAAAAAAATGCTTTTTAATAAAAAAATCAGGAAGTCATAATAAAAATGAAAGCTTAATATGTTGAGGTAAAAAGATGATAGTTATAAAAGGAAGAATTGAATGAACAATAAAACTGTAAAACAAAAATGTATACTGATAGTGCTAAAAGTGAGAAATACTATATTAGAACAAGAGTGTTGCCACATTATAGCAAAAATACCAAGAACTGTCCTATAAGAAAAGTTTTATAATTACAATAATAATAATAAAATAATTCTACAATCATTGAGTCCTCAAAAAAAAAACAAACACTAACAAACACACAATAAGAATATTAGAAATGATCAAAATCATCATAAACATTTAAGACAAAGAAATTTGAAACAGATATTTGTGTGAGAGAAAACAGTTTTTAAACTATATAAATACATTCTTAGATTATTAGTGATTCAGAAGTTTTATCCTATATGTTTCAATTTTTTTTGTAAACAAGCTAACCAGTTATATATATAAACATGCACACACACACATGCACGCACACACACACAACACAAACACACGCATGAGCTGCTTGAGAGATGGATCAAAATTTACACTTTAAGAATGGGGGACATTGCAAAAAATCATTACTGTAAAGCAATATGGTTCAATTAATACTCGTTTTTGCAACTAAATATGAATATCAAAATAGCCTGAAGCAAAAATCTGAAATATAAATTGTGAGAGTGTTGTAATAATCTCTAAGCCTTAGCTTACATTAACAGAGGTAATTTTGGTACAGTGGTTAATAATAGATGCTTTTGAGTGAGAAAAACCCATTTTTAAAATTTATTTATTTATTTATTTACTTATTGTTTATATATTTTGTACGAATGTAGTTGCCGTATAGCATTATATATATATATATGTAAAATATAATAGTGATCCAGCACTTATATACATTATGAAGTGAAGTGATTCAACATTTATATACATTATCCTGTGGAATAGAGATAATGATACAATTTTGCATGACTATATTATACTATAGGCCTGGTCTGGCAATATAACTCTGAGGCACAATGGTGAAGGGGTATTGCTGACCATACAAACTGAAAACAAGTTGTACCTGGTGATATTCACAGGAATAGAGAAAAAAATGTCTTTACATTTAGTAGATGCATATATATGCCAAAAGATATGTTCATTTATTCAAGCATTGGAACTATATCTGGAAGAGCAGGTGGAATTGAGTCATCACCTATTCAAGTTTATAAGAATTTACCATCATTATACAAAATACATCTCTCTTCTGGAAAATTCAAATAGATACATTAAATATGAAAGGAATCACTACCCTTTGCCTCTTCTAAGACAGTGGTGATGGCACTAATATCTGTAATTGTTGTAGCAATGCAGGTCTGTTTTTTTTTTTAATTTTTTTTTAATGTTTTATTTATTTCTAGGAGAGAGAGAGAGAGAGAGACAGCGTGAGCAGGGGAGGGTCAGAGAGAGAGGGAGTCACAGACTGAAACAGGCTCCCGGCTCTGAGCTGGCAGTCAGCACAGAGCCCGACGCGGGGCTCGAACCCACGAACCGTGAGATCATGACCTAAGCGAAAGTCAGACGCTTAACCGACTAAGCCACCCAGGCGCCCCGATGCAGGTCTGTTTTGATTTACCATTTTGGAAGATTGAGAAAGTGGTGTGCCTTGCATCGAGTTTTTGCTACAAGATTATCCTCAGGACATGTATCAAGGAACTAATATAAGAATTTTCACAGTTTGTCTCTTTCTGCCTCTTCCTGTCTGGCATTTCAGAACTGGGAAAATCACAGGATAGGATCAGAGATGAATTAAACTCACTGTGAGACAAACCATAGACAAACTTAGATTGATTACCTGAATATCATCTGCCTCTACTCTGACTAGTGGTCGACAATGGTGTTTTGATGTCCAAAAATCTATGTAACTGCAAGCCAGTGTAAAACAATTTCAAAAGTGTCTGTTTCCCATTATCCAGTATCCAGTGCTATGGACTGAATTGCAAACTCCCCAAATTCATAAGTTGAAGGTTAAAACCCTAATGTGATGGTATTTGGAAATAGGGCCTTTGGGAGATAATTAGGTTTATATGAGGTCACGAGTGTGGGTTCCCCCAGGATGGGATTAGTGCCCTTATAAGAGGAGATACCAGATAGCTTGCCTGTTCTCTCTGCCATGTGAAGACACAACCGGAAGTTAGCCATATATAACCCAGTAAGAGAATGTTCACCTGAAAGAGACCATATTAGTACTTTGATCTTGAACTTTCAGTCTCCAGAAGTATGAGGAAAACATTTGTATTGTTTGACCCCGCCACCCTATCTATGCTATTCCGTTACTATAGCCCAAGTGGGCTTAGACAGATCTTGATACTGACAGTGGGGTGCTTTTGTAATAAATACCTAAAAATGTGTAAATGGCTTTAGAACTGGGTAATGGGAGGGCACTTGTTGGGATGAGTACTGGGCATTGTATGTAAGTGATGAGTCATGGGAATCTACCCCCAAAACCAAGAGCACACTGTATACTTTGTATGATAGCCAGCTTGGCAAATAAATTATATTTTTAAAAAACTGGGAAATGGGTCTGGCTGGAAAGTTTTGAGGTGCATGCTAGATATGTGGAGGTTAAGGGCAGTTCCAATGATGTCTCAAATGGCAATGAGGAACATGTTATTAGAAACTGAAGGAAAGGTAGCATTTGTAGTAAAGTGGCAAGGAACTTGCCTGAACTGTGTTTCAGTGTTTTGTCAAGTTCGGACTTGTGAGTAATGACAAAATCATTGTCAACTTCTAAGGAAAAAAAATTTAAACAATTTCGTGTGAAAGCAGTTTTTAAAACATTCAAATGCATCCTTGGATAATTAGTGACTCGGAAATTTTATCATACACGTTTTAAATTTTTAGCTGAGGAGATTTCTAAGAAAAGTGTTAAAGGAGTGCTTCGGTTCTTCCTGACTGTTTAGAGCAAAATATGAAAGGACAGAGATGAACTGAAGAACGAATTGCTTAAATAAAAACAAAAAGAAAACACAACTTGATGATTGGGAAAATTGTCAAGCTATCTTTGTTGCAAAAAATGAGAAATCATATAATGAAGAAAACACCGTGTGTGTATCCACACCGTTACTCAATAAAGAGCTTACAGAATTGTAACAAGCTCTGTCATCTCACACTGAATAAGACAGAGATGGGACAAAACGAAGAAAGGTTGTTGGACTTCTTGGATTTCATAGTATGTGGTAATAGAATTAGTACAACTGTGAACATGTGCTATTCTTCAAGAAGAGGGGAAAGTTATCCTGAAGGAGATTCAGAGATCATTAGGCCCACCATCTCAGTTTAAATGGAGATGGATCTGTGAGAATGGCATCATATATGTCCTGAAGAAACAAGTAAGTTGTGTGACTAAATGACACAAATAGGAATAGACAAGTAAGAGAGGTATGCCAGAGAATCAAATCTACCTTGCCTACTAATGCCTGTATTTACAAAGATATATATGTGGTGTGTGTGTGTGTGTGTCTACACAGACATATACTTTGTATATATGTATATGGTATATAACTACTTTTATATGATTTTCAAGAATGTAGAAATTAATCTATGGCAATAAAAATAAGAACAGTGGTTGTTGTTAGGAGATGATTGACTGGAAAGAGAAATCCAAAACTACTTATGAGTCTGTGCTTTAGAGTAGGATTATTGGATTGATCCAACATAGAGAAAGAGGAGAGAATAATTGGGAAATTGTATATTCTTACATTAAAAAAAAATCTATAGAATTAGATAGTTTCTTTACCAGTGTAATAAAAACCATTTGGGTGTATTTAATACTTAGATATAAAACACAAAACACAATTTTCATACTTCAGAATAAAAGGAAAAAGTCGCTTTTTAACATAGCCTGGTAAGTAGATAAACCAGGAAGGAATGGCTTAATGGTACTGGCTAGATTAAAAATAAAAACTATCTGAATGATGACATCCTCCCCCAGGAGAAAGTAAAATCACAGACTAGAGAAATATACTTGTGACATATATAACTAACAACAGATGAATGAGAAAAATGTATTTTTAAAAATCCCCAAGGAATCAATAAGAAAGAATAATTAAATAGAAAATTGGCAAAGGTTATTAGCAATTCATAAAAGTGACTAACATATTAAAAAATGTTAGTCCTATGAAAAATCACTAAAGTGAATATTAACCAACAGTAAGATATAATTTAGTATACAACCGAGTGGGGAATATGTAAAATATGCCAATATCAAGTACTGAAGAGAAAGTAGCTAGAGAAATATTCACGAAATATTCACCATTGGTGACAGTATAAATTGGTATAACCACCTTGGAGAACATTTAAAAAAATCTGATAAAAACACATTTTCTACACCACCAACTATACTTGTAAAACTCTTGCATGCTTTCATTCGGAAGATTCTTCTATTTATTGCAGAATTGCTTGTAACTGAAAAATTGAAGGGCAACTATAAAATGGGAATAACCATAACTGGACATATATATTTGCATGATTCAACATAAATGAAAATGACAAATAATGAAATCTTGCTACACACATACATGAAATGGATATATCTGAAATAAGGCTTTTTGAAAAAGGAGCCAAATTGCAGCATAATATCACAGATATATGTCAACTTAAAAAAATACTATAGTTAGCATATTCTGTTGCAAGCCCATGCATATGTAATATAATTCCAAAAGGCATGGATAGGAAGGCTACACAGTCTTTTTGTTTTAGTTTGTTATTGGGAATGGCAATTGGTGAGAATAAATGTGATGTGGAGCATTGCACAAGACTTAACTGTGTCTGCAATATTTTTGTTCTCTAAAAATGAAATTCTTATCAAATATGACAAATGTTAACATTCAGTAAACCTGGATATAGGCACGTGGGGCTCTGCTATACTATCTTCTTCTATGTATGGGTCAAATATTTCTTTAAAAATTATATAAGAAATAAATTACCACCACAATAAAATAAAACATAGTGCAACCCAATCAGAATCTTGACATTTTAACCCTCAATCATGAATCATAGAGACTACGAAATTCAGGAATCAAATATGTGCTCAGACCCAGGAAGCCATAGCATGGGATAGGAGAACAGGTACTACAAATGGTAAAGAACATGTGGTCAGTCTACATGGGGTCATATACATTCTTGGATAGTAAATTTTAGAGGGTGAGAAAATAAAACTACTAAGTAAAATAGAAAATTTTTTAGTTTTAGAAAAACAATTTTGGTTCTTTAATTTATCACTCCAGAATTACAGAAATTAAAACATTATATGCTTTAGAATAAAGGTTTTAAAATCATGGCAAAAACTTTTATAGATTTATATAATAAAGCTCTTTTCTAAGTAATATCATATCACAGCTCGTTAAATTCTTGAACTTAACCTTGTGCTGTAGATTAACTTCTTCCTTTACTTTTGACATTTTAAATGAATGGAAATTAATAAAACAGTAGCCAGTTGACACACACAGTATTTCTTTCCCACTCTATACAAATGTGGTTTAATATGAGTTTCAATGTAACAGTCAAATGACATGACACTAAGTTTATTTTATTTTATTTTATTTTATTTTTTTAAATTTATTTCTAGGAGAGAGACAGCGTGAGCAGGGGAGGGTCAGAGAGAGAGGGAGTCACAGACTGAAACAGGCTCCAGGCTCTGAGCTGGCAGTCAGCACAGAGCCCGACGCGGGGCTCGAACCCACGAACCGCGAGATCATGACCTAAGCGAAAGTCGGACGCTTAACCGACTAAGCCACCCAGGCGCCCCTAAGTTTAAATCATATTCTTTTTGTTCAAAGATGAGACTATCCACCTACTTAAATGCAAGACAAAAAAATGTCAATAATTCTGAAAATAAGACTAATAGATTAAATGGTGAGGCAAGAAGTCTAACCGACGGCAAGTTAGAAATGAGAACTGGATCTCATTTTCCTTCGCAGCTTCACATTTAATACTATTCTGAAATGAACAAAATAGTGTGTTTCAATGTTTAATATCATAGGTGGAAAAGGATATATGTTAAAAGGGATCTATACCAGCAGTGTCCACAGTTGCCAGTATTACTTCATAGAAGAGATTTTTCTCATCAAAATTTAAACAAGTTTGACCAAATTTTGGTTCTGCAATGAGTATGAAGTGACTAACAACAAAAAGAGATCTTTGAATATTTATTAATTTTTCTCCCAGATTTCATAAGTGTTGCCTTGTTAAAAGAAAAATTCAAACCATTTAAGAAAGGAGTTCTGTCTTCTGTTTATGGGCAACTTCAGTGTCTGTTGAATCTGGAAGCTGTAACCTAAGGGACAGGAGTGAAGTGGCATTAGTACCAAGACAAGGAGAATGTGGGGAGATGAAGAAAATGGGGGAATCACACATGGAAAACATGGTCTAGTTGCTCCTCTGCCACTTCCGTTGTGTAATTGTACTGACTCTCTTCTTTCAACTTCTTTTCTTTAGTTGATAAATGCAGTTAAATGTCATTTTATCGTATCTCACAGGGTTTTCCGTGTGGTTGCTTTAATTGTTCATTGATATTTTATATGGAAATACCAACATGTTTTGAAAGCCACACAGTGTTTTGCACAAATGGAAATTAATATAATTTAATCTCATGTATTTCTGGAGACATGTCAGATTCACAAAAGTAAATAACATGCTTAGGAACAAAGCTATTGGATTTAGTAGATCAACTGTACAATATAGTCAGATAAGGGAGGAATCAGTTTATGTCATGTCAAGGACATACCATTAAGGGGCATGCATCATCAGAGTGATTGCATATGTTGTAATCAGGATGCTGAAGGTCTGAGAAACAAGAATGTTTCAGGGTGCTAATCTTTTGGACTTGCACACTTGATAGTGGAAGATATGGTTTGGTAAATACTACTAGTTAGAACAAGAAATGAATTTGATTTCAAATTCTTACTCAGCCACCTACTGTCTCTATCACCTTGAGTGAAATGACTTGGGGCTTGAGTATTTTATTTTTAAATTTGTACGACAGAGATGGTAACCAGAATGACAAAAGTACTCGTAGTATGAGAAGCTAACAATGAGTCCTGATTGTAGCAAGTCCTGTATTTGGTATTTTCTGTAAGGAATAATCATGTACAAGTGGGGAAAATAATAAATATTTTATATACAAAAGGATTGCCTATTCTCCAATACATATATATGCTAAAAAAAAAGGACAGTCACCTTTATTTTTATCAATTTGAGGAAAAGGAAGTATAGAAGAGTAGCTGTGTTTTTTGGCTTTGAATCATATTCAAATAAGGATTTGAATTCTGACTATAAAATTAACTAGGTTATTTAAAATGATTAATTTCTATAAGCCTTAATATTTTCAATCCAAAAAGTAAATAATGAATAATAATAGCAGCTAGGTAAAGGTGTTGCATGATTTTTATAATAATGATTCTTCAAACAGTATCATAATGATAAAAAAAATTTGTGCTTTATGTAAGTGAGTGTCTTTTTTAGATTCTAGATTTTGAAACACTTTGAAAAAAGTCCAAGTTTAAGCAGCAACGTACCAAATTCTAAGTCTGTATTAGGTATTATTTTGGAAGTTCTAAAACAGAATGTTTTTTGTAATGTGATAAATTGCTTAAGATGGGAAGTTTCATTTGAAATCAATAGTACTTTGTTTTCAATTCATTTTTAGACATTTGACATTAAAAATAGGTTTTTTATTTGTCATTTCATTCTTTCGTGATTTATTAAACTCATGTAGACGGCCATTTTTAAAAAAAATCTTTATGAATGATCAGGGAAAATTTATTTGAAGAAAGAAAGATAATTTTCAACTTAATAGTAATTCTTTCCCATTCCAACTAAGATACTATTTCCAACAAATTATATGAAATTATTAAAAATAAAACACATGATATGTATCGAGGTGTACTTGTGCAATTCAGTCATTTGAATATCTCAGAAGCCCAGAGTCAAGTGTAATTAAGAGATAAGCTCAACCAGACTTCTGGTTGGAGGTTTTACAATTGGGAAGGCATCTGGAGTGCTCTGAGTATTGAACAATGATTACTGGTCCATGTACATAGGTGCACGGCACAGAGAGAGGCAGATTAACTCATTTGGCTAATAGGGAGAAATCTAGTGGAGTAAAATCATGTTTATTTCATTTTTTTCTAAGTGAAGAAAATAGATTTAGGTCATTTGAATATATAGAAGGTGTAGAATACTCTGCTACATGTTATAAAAAAAAAAGTATTGAGAGGTAAATCAAATATAGACCTGGTACTTACCCTTGAGAATTTTCCTTTAGAGATAGATAACATTTGTGCAGACACCAAAAATAAAATATTTAAAAGATGAGGACATGTAGGCAGTCAGGCAATCCTGGAAATAATTTTAAAGATGTTTCCTCTGGCCCAAAATGTGCACCAGAGTTTAGTGATATGTCACTATTGATGTAGTAGGCTATTAGTCAAAGTGAATTGACTGAGGCATGGATCATCAGAAAGACAATTTCCAGGGGGGAAAATGCACATCCAAGCATTATCCTTTTTACTTTTTTTTTTTTTTTTGGTGTCAGATAGTTATAAAATGTTTCCAAACCCTTATTTCTATGTTCCTCTCAGTCTCTATGCCTGAAATTTATTTCCTGCTTTGTATGCTGATTGACTGCCTAGATTTATGATGTCAGGGGACTTCCTGCCAATGTGCCATTCATTCGTAAAACAAGTATTTGTTACTTCTTCCTATTTGTGAGTTTCGAAGCCAGAAATTTAAAGTTAAATAAGATACAGCCCTTGTCCTATCAAACTCAGAGTCTTACTATTTTTACCATAGAGTTGAAAAGGAACCCGGTAGAGTTGCAGAAAAGGGAGTCATAGAAATTTTTACATAGAAGACTCCTTTTTGTTTTCTTTGTTAAGTTAGCCTCCTTCATAAGAGAGTTCTAGAGAAAACAATTTCCTCAAAAGTGTCCAAGCCGCAAGTAATTTAACATGGTTGGAACACAGGGATTTTGAGGAAAGGCAGGAAATAAAGGCTGAAATAAGTTCAGGCCTTATATTAGTTTGCTATTGCTGCTGTAATTATTGCTGCTGCAAAATATGAATGCATCGGATTTATATCTTAGAATTCTATAGTTCAGAGCTGTGATACTGTGGTTCCCTTCAAAGTTTCTGCAGAGCTGCTTTTTTTTTTTTTTTTTTTTTTTGGGGGGTTT
>NW_027527957.1:3384200-3553000 GCF_008692635.1 Crocuta crocuta
AAGGCTCTAGGGATGAATCTATTACCTCACTCATTTGAATCTTTGAAAAGTAGCAGTTTTTTGCAGTTGTAGAACTGTGGTCCTTGTTTCCTGGGTGGCCGTCAGCTCGAGACGTCCACATCGCTTGGCTCAGGATCTCCGTTCTTCAGCTTCAAAGTCACCAATGGTGGGCCTGGTCCCTGTCAGACTTAGAATCTGTTCTGTCCCTTCCTCCATTCTCGGTGTCATTGATAGCTGCTTCCACCTTCTCTTCCATTCATTATCATTGATTCCACCTGGGTAATCCAGGATACTTCTTTAGCAGGTCAGCAGATAAGCAATCTTAATACCCTTTTGAGATATAAAGTAACACATTTACAGGTTCCTGGGATTGTGTCTTGGACATCTTTAGGAGACTATTACTCTGCCTCCCACGAGGTACATGTGTCACATTTAAAAAAAAATAAAAGGAAAGTTTTTATTTTATCATTTCATATACTTTAGTGTACATCTGTTAATTCATCTTTCCCAATTTTTCTTTGCCCAATTCTAGCAGATTATTTTCTAAAAGTCCTCTGTTTTATCCATGTTATGAAACTAATTACATATTATTCTATAATTATTACTTTAAATGTTTCTTTTGTTAGTATATATTTAACATTTTCACTTACATATTTCCCCATTTTTTTTCTTGGTCAGCATCACTGGAAGTTTGGTCATCTCATTCATCTTGTCCAGAAACTTATTGTTGGTTCTGTAAACCTTGTTTTTATATTCTTTTTTCTTATATTGTTAATTTTTATACTTATTTTATTATTTTATTTATTTTTTCTTCTTTATTTTTCGAACTTCTTGAAGTGGTTGCTAGCTCATTATTTTTATTTCTCTAGTTTGTCTTTACATAATTGGGTCTAAACTACAAACTTCTCTCTCTGTACCTTTTTCTGTACCTCACAAATTTTACTGTCTAATGTTTACATTGACATTTAGATTCAAGTACTTTTAATTTTTAAAATAATTCCTTCTTTTAATTTTTTAATGTTTATTTATTATTTTTGAAAGAGACAGAGTGCTAGTGGAGGAGGGACAGAGAGAGAGATAGACATACACACACACACACAGAATCTGAAGCAGGGTCTAGGCTCTGTGCTGTCATCACAGAGCCCAATGTGGGGCCAGAACTTGCAATCTGTGAGATCATGACCTGAGCCGAAGTCAGACGCTTAAGTGATGGAGCCACCCATGTGCCCCAATAATTCTTTCTTTTAGACAGAGAGTAAGACCTATTTTATTTAGTGTGCAAAAGTTTGGTATTTCTTCTGCCATATTTTAATAATTATTAATTTCTAATTTTATTGTATTGGGAATGAAAAACGTATTTTGTATGCCATTGATTCTTTAGAGAAAATAGGACTTTTTTAGATTATCTTATGGTAAATATTTGAAAAATTTTCTTCATAGCTTAATATAAGTATGCATTTTCTGCTTAGGTATATACAGTTCTATATGTAGATATTTGTTAAATATTTATATGTAAATTATTGAAATTTTATTTTGGTTTATTGTCTCATTTACATATCAACTTCTAAAAGAAATAAAAAGCACAATTTAATATTTTATTATTGCTTTAATATTTGGGGAGGACTATATCCTTCATGATCCATGACATTAGAAGTAAAATCTAGCAAATTTGTAATGGACAGATACTCAATGTCTTGTAAAAGGCATGTAAATAATTATAGGAAAAAGAGAGAGTAGAAAAACTATTCAGCTAATTTTATTAACCAGTTAAGTATGATAAAAGAAAAAAGATCCCATTTAATTTATGAATATTAGGAATATATTGTATCTTATCTAATTTTGTAAAAAGTATATCACAGACAGCAAATATACATAACTGAGAGACTTTAGGCACATTCTTATTAGTGTATTTAACTTAATACATTATCAGTGTTATTTACTCTTACTTCAAATGTTTAACATTATTAGGAGGGAAGGGCAAAGCTGTAAGGAAAATGCATGAGAAACATGAGGATTGGAAAAGATAATTTTTTAAAAATGTGGTATATACTCAAGTGAATCCATGTATAAGAAAATTCATCAAGGTAGTTGCGTAAAAGATCAACTTGTAGCCATTAATAGCACTTTTTTTTGTAGCAACAGAATGGACTAATAAACATTGTTTAAACAAATATTACTCATAATAACAACCAAAAAATTAAATGCCTAGCAACCAACATAAAGGCCTTACATTTTTATAGAGTAAATTACAACTACAATAAAGTAGGAAAATACATAAAGTACTGACAATAGATTTAAATAAACAGAAAAATATACCATGTACAAGGATGTATAGCTACCTTTATGTATCTAACATATCAGTTTCTTCCAGAATAAGACACATTATCAATACAATCAAGGTAGGATTTCAGGCTGAGCAGCTGCACATTGAGACACTTGACAATCTCATTCTAAAATGGATATGAAAGTATTCAGTTGCAGGTCAACTTTGATAAAGAATATGAGGGAGTGTATGCTCACTGACAAATATCAACGTGTACAGAGCAACCATTGTACCCTTATACTAAATTGGTACAAAACCAAAGAATTTGACTAAGAGAACAAAACAGAAGACACAGAAAAATGTATGTGTGTCAGAAATGGTTTATTACAAATGGGAAAAGGATGAGTTATTTAGTAGGTAGTGTTGAGAAAACTAATTAACTCATTCTATGGAGAAGAGTGCAGCTGTGTGAATATATTATTCCAAATGATGTTGCAGTTGATGTATTAAGGTCCTAAAGTGCAAGGAAAAAAGCATAAAGGTAATAGAAAATACCTGTGAAAAGCTTTTTATGTTCAACCAAAGGGTGAGAAGAACTTCTTAAATGAGGTCTAAAAAGCACAGGCAAGATCATGAGAAAACAGATTTGATAACATACACACAAATGTTTTCGATTATCTTCACTGACAGTCTCTAAGACCAGTTACAGATAAATAAACAACAAGTGAAAGATATTTCTAAATATCTTCTAAATATCTAAAATGAAAATAAAATATTAATAACATAAAGAAGAAGAGGTCTAATTATGGGTCAATAAAAATAGTTCCATAGTAAAACTGACAAAGAAATGAACAGTCAGTTTACAAAAGTTGTAGCCCAGTGGCTGTACAAACCTCCTAAATAGTCGGGGGTGGGGGAGGGGAAAGCATATGAAAACAGAGTGAAATGTTTAGATGTCGATACAATCTACTGGTGACAAGGCTGTGAAGAAAGGGAATCCTTGACATTATCTAGAGAAATTAAGCATGCATAACCTTTAAGATTCAGTGATCCTAATCTTGAGGGATGTGTTCCCAAAGGGGAAAAAAAATCTCAAAGGACTTGAAAAGACCTATAACGAGATGTTTATGAAAACTGCCACTGTAGGATGTCTCTCTTTAGGCATATGAAAAATAAATGGAGAAGTACTATGTAAAGCAGAAGTAGTAAAAGGGAAGAGGCCAAGGTACAATAAAACCTTGGTTTGGGAGCATATTTTTTTTTGAAAACATGCTTATAATCTAAAGCAGTTGTTTATCAAAGCAAGTTTCCCCATGAGAAATAATAGAAACACAGATGATTCATTTCACAACCTTAAAAACCCATGTAAAAATGATTACAATACTGTAATGTAGTACAAAATAATAAAGAAAATACAAAATATAAAGAAAAAAGAAACAACCTGCAATTCCCTTTGAAAACATTCATGGCTAGTGTGAGGGAGACAAGAGAGAGGAGGGTTATTGTGTAGGAAGACTTCCACTATCACTAACGAAATCCCTGCTATTGATTGGCTCAACGGAATCTTTCTCTGCATGGGGGCCATTGTATACACCTGCACAGATATTGACTACAGTATCGTATTAATAACCTTTGTCATATACTATATTTAATGTGACTGACAAAAAGGCAGCGGAGGAAAGGGTCTACATCTGCAGGTAGCCTGACCCAGAATGAAGCAAAGTATGGAAGAGAAAAAGACAGTCCATAGGTGCTTTGGAGTGACAAAAAATACACCGGTGCCAGTCGTGGGCACCTTCCAATGTTCTAAAAAAAAAAAAAATCACTGATATCTGCCAAACACTGCAGCCTGAGATGGAGGATCTGAGCATGGGAGACAATCACTAACAATCCTGCAACGAGAGAACCATTCGCACAGTTGTGATCATATGACATTGGCATCACATATTGTAAGACACCGCATGTTTATCAAGTTAAAATTTATTAGAAATGTTTGCTGGTCTTGAGGAACACTTGCAGAACAAGTTACTCAAAATCCAAGGTTTTCCTGTATATACGGCACATGGATAGATCTCAAAAATCTGAAATGAGAGCAAAATAATAAATGTCTTAAAGCTTAATGCTACTTGAGTGAATTAAAATAACATATTCATGGAACAACAAAACATTTTACTGAAACATTTGCAGATTAATAACGTGCATGGAACACATTAGTTTGTTGCCTGTGGAAGAAGGATAGAAAGAGGTATTAGGAAGAAAAGGGTAATAAAACAGGAATTGTTTATGTCAGAAAACTCCATAATAGTGTCTTATACTCTTAAATACTCTTTCTTTTTTTCCTAATGTAAGGAGAGTCCAGAATTAGGCAGACATAAGTTATTCCCACAGCTCATTATATTATCAATCAAACTCTTTGTATCTGGAACCTATAACTGTGTTAATCATGGCTGCAGTATGTCTGCTTCATCTCCAGATTTGGCATATACATTCCAATTGGGAAGAAAGGTAAGATTGGGAGACCAAACACAAGAAAAGAATACCATATGAATCCGTCTCTATGAAACGGCTTAACAGAAGTCCTACTCAAAATCTTAATTATATCTCATTGGCCAAAATTACATCACATGGCCACCTGTAGTTGCAGACACCTGGGAAATCAAATGTTCAAACTTTTAATTATAAATAATAGAAGAATATTATAGTAACTGTAATTATAAATGTGTCCCCAACAAGAACTTGTGTATGTATACTACATAGATCTAAATGGGCTGATAATTTTCAATAGAAAATAAAAGGGAATAGATCTTGGTGCCTGGTGGGTACAATAGCAGGTGGATTTGTTGATATGATGATAAAATGTTATAGTATGAAAGGTAACAAGAGTCACTGGGAATTCTTGAAAATAAGAATGAAATGATGGAAGTGCTATTTTCAAAAGATCAATATGGCTGTGAGTTATGGGATGTGTTATAAAAGTGGTAAACAAGAAACAAAAATGGAGCAGAGGGTGCTTTATAGTATAGTAAAAGTTAGCGGACTTCATATTCCTGTGTTTAATTCTGGCCCCCATAAGTAGTTTCAGACCTTGGTGCTCATTGAATCTTTGAGTCGTGTTTTCTTTATCTCGAACTTAAGGATGATAGTACTAACTGCTGCAACAACTAAGTGAAAAAATGTTTGTAAAATTACCTAGCAGTATAGTACTTTTAGTATAGACAGAAACATGGTTACCATGACAAACAATATATACTAGAAATATTTCAGAGGTATCATTCTTACTGGTAAGATACTGTTTCGCATTAAAGGCAAAACCAAGATCATGTACACGGTAGGGTATATTTTACATACTAAAATGTTGCGCTTACTAATGAAATAAGCAAGTAAAAGAAAGTAATTACAGGGGCACTTGGGTGGCTTGGTTGTTTAAGCATCAAACTCTTGGTTTCAGTTCCGGTCATGATCTTGTGGTTCATATGTTTGAACCCCAGTGGGGCTCCATGGTACCTGCTTGGGGATTCTCTCTCTCTCTCTCTCTCTCTCTCTCTCTCTCTCCCTCTCTCCCTCTNCGCTCACTCTTTTCTCACAGTAAATAAATACACTTAAAAATAGTTACAAAAAGTATATTATTGTTCAAAGATAATTCTTATATCAAGGGACTAATATAAGCTAATCTCACAAATCCCAGTGGGAGTTTATAGAAAACAGAGGGAATTCTAGCCCAGTCATAGTCACGAGCCCAATTAGTCCTCAAACCCATCCTCTAATTATTTCCCCACTTGCTGAATACACCAGACTTTATGACTGAAGAACACTTCTCCATTATATGATCTTTATATAATCCCCACGGTAACACATAGCTTACCTTTNAGGCGCCCCATAGCTTACCTTTTTTTTAAAGTTTATTTATTTATTTTGAGAGGGAGAGAGAATGAGCAGGGCAGGGAAGGAGACGGGGGAGAGAGAAAATCTCAACCAGGCCCCATGCTGTCAGCTCAGAGCCCAATGCCGGGCTCAAACTCTTAAACCATGAGATCAGGACCTGAGCCAAAATCTAGAGTTGGACGCTTAACCAACGGAGCACCCAAGCACCCCAACACACAGCCTACTTTGAATATTTTTATTAAAATGTAGTTATTATAAAACACCCAAGTTTAGGGAAAATAAGAACACCCAAGTTTACACCCAAGTCTTACTTAACTATCACAAAGATGGTAGTTGAAAAGATAAGAATATCCTTGAGGTTACCCACTCTACGATATTATTTATCAATGATTATTAGTGAACACGAGTTCTTTTTTCTTCCCTTCCTACTGAAATTACACTGCCTTTTCCTTACTCACACAAACTTAGTAAAGAGATCTTGATAAGACAAATTATTTTTTTAGATCTTTATTGTTTTGTAGATCTCCGACTTATATTGATATCTTGGTCAAGTGTATTCAGAGGATAAATGCAGACCTATGTAAAATCATTCTCATCTACATAATGAGATTTTAGTAATTGTGGCACAATCTTAAGGATCATGAAATGTATATTAAATCTGTTATTTAATATTTCTAATTTTGGTTCACTTGCCCATTCAGGTCAAAACTTCATCATTTTGTAAACTTGATAAATAAATAAGAAAACTGTACTCATTATTGTAAAACTATGATGTATTCAGATTTTAACAAATCATCACCATTTAAATTATCATGGGGGCACCTGGGTGGCTCAGTCAGTTAAGCGTCCGACTTTCGCTCAGGTCATGATCTCACAGTTCGTGGGTTCGAGCACCGCATCAGGCTCTGTGCTGACAGCCCAGATCCTGGAGCCTGCTTCAGATTCTGTATCTCCCTCTTTCTCTGACCCTCCCCTGCTCATGCTGTCTCTCTCTCACACACACAAATAAATAAACACATTTAAAGAATTAAAAAAATAAATTATCATGAATAATTAAGCATATTTGTAACTAAGCATGTTCATAAACAGTATAAGGACTTAAATTGTTAGCTTTTGCAGAAAATGTCCCAATTAAGGGAGTGGTAATTTACCATATCTGTGTCAGGATTCTCAGGCAGCATTCTGATAAATATACTATGTTTAAGAACATAATGTGGTTTTCCCTCACAACTCTGAGGTAGGGGCTACTATTTCTCCTACTTTATGGAGGAGGAGAATAAGACTGAGAAGATAAGTGACTTGTTTTAACTAAGGAAGCTACTTGGTGACGGGGACAGATAGTCATCAGGAACGATGTCACCAGAGCTTGCTCACATAACAGCTATGCTCTACTTTCCTTTCCTCAGAGATTTCCTATATTCTTTGTTTAAATTGAGGTTATTCCTTGACCCAACATAGAACTTGAATATGAAGCTATTGGTATGCATGTCAGTGATTAAAGCCTCCATTTAGCCTCATAGCTTATTGCATATCATGAGCGTAAGAGTAGAATTATGCAAAAGGAATAAAACAGTTGTTCACTTTGGGCACAAATAGATTGCCTTCCTTCCGGCCTCTAGGTAAACCTATGGAAGGATTTTCCTCCATGAGTTTAAAAGTTTCTGGCCTCTTACATGTGATTTATGAAAATAGGCAGAATGAATTCTGAAAAACAAGTGATTTGAAAGCTTTTTATTTGCTTCTATGCGAACATAACAGAGAAGCCAGAAGCAAGCAAAATAAGTTTATCCTGTTGCTTGTATGTCAGAGATGCCCTCGAGGTGCCTTTATAATAATGTTGTATGAATAATTCTGTCTTAACAACCAGAGTTTAATAAGAATAAATAATTTTCTTTTTCACACTGAGAATTGAAAGGATGTGGATGTCCTTTGGTATAAAATTCTAAAAAGTGTTTTCAATATTGAACAAGAGTGAATGATATTAAAGCTGAGTAACGGGTTACGTATTTCTTTTCCTAGTTGGATCGTCTTTTTTAAACAATTATTCTCTGGCCCTCTTTTAAGCCTGCAGTATTTTTATTAGGTAAAATTATGCCCTTGTCGACTGTCATTATCTGGGCTTTATTTTTTTATACTTGTACTTTTACTATAAGTAACATCAAATACTAAACATAGCTGAAGTATACATAATATTTAATATTTTTCTATATTGCTTTAATGATGCAGATAAAGGCAAACATTGTGAATGGGATTTTATTTACATATATCCTAAATAAAATGGCTAAAATTAAACATAACTTGAGTTTTTCAGTAAATACCAAGATTAAAATAACTATCAGACTAATAAAAAGTAAGTAAAGCTAAATTTTCATTGTGCATTGCCTCCAATCCACTTCATAGCATAAAGTCAATACATAAATTAAATATATTTAGGATAATTTTCGAAAAGAAAGTGTTCTTTTTGAAGATGAAATGGCCACATCATTATAACTTAGGAAGATTCCCAATAGGAGTGGAGCTTAAAATCTAAACTAGGGACTCAACTTTTCAAACAAAGTGGACCATGAGATGCATCTAATCCTTGCAATACTTTATTTTCTCCACGTCCCTTCAGCTCATCCCTGAAAAGGGCTGTGATGCTCCAGCAGTCTTTTCTGGCTGTTACCAACATATTGTGCAGAGCCATTTGAAACTATCATCACTTTTGGGTGTCACTCAACAGATCATAGGTAATTGCTTCATAAGATCCTGAAGGAGAAATGAGGGAACTATAGTTGTGAGGTAGGCATGTATGCAATCTATATGTTGCTTTAACACCTATGTGAAGAGGCAGACACCTTCTCCTCTGCTGTCCTGCCTGCCGCTCCCTTGCAGTGTATTCAATAAATTTCTATCTCCTTCTATTTCCTTTGGAGGGGGGGAAATGTGAAGATAATCCTTGTCTCTACCACTTCTATTTTATGATCAAGTATTGTTACTATTATTAGTATATACTTTATGTAATAACACACTGTGAAGTTTTGTGGATTGATGAGAATAAGTAACTATTTAGACTGGATTATGTTACACATATCCCTGAGGATATTGATATTAAGATAGCCCTGTTCTTTCTCAAAGAAAGCAAAGGGTTTCTTTTGTTTGTTGCCTAGTGATTTCCCATAGATGGCCACATATCAGGTGTTCAGGTATATGCTCTCTGCCCCAATAATGATACCATGCATGAAAAATTGCAATTTGAAACCCACCTTAAGTTTATACTGACTCACTTTTATTTCTAAGACCCATTTGTCTTTTCCTACTACAAATAGGTAGTTTATATGGTGGTGTTATAGGCACAATCACCTCTGAAAATTGTAAACCTTTGATGTGGCTCCAACACTATGATGACCTCAGAATATGGCATTGCTTTTTCTTACTGTGTTTGACATGGAAGGTAATTTCTGAACATATTTTCTTGGCTCTTTAGAACAAAACAGAAGAAAATTCGTTATAGCAAGGATCATGGACCAATAAATGAATTCTGTATTTCCTCCAAATATCTATCCCAACTACATGCCCACAAGTTGAAGTTTCACAATTTTATGGGGGTTAATTTTGGGTCCCACTACAATAAGACATAGACTCAAGCCCCAGGTCCTTTTACTAACTAACATGATGTGTACATGATACTTGATATCAGGGTCCTTCCTCAAGAGTAGTAGAATAGCTTTCTTGATTTATGAATCTAGCAGTAACTGTCCTACAAATGCCATCAACACTCATAAAAGTTTCCTGTAATTAGATCACTTTGTTGCTCTTTTTCTCTTCTTCATTGCCTTTGTGACACATGTGAATCTTATTATTTTAAGTAACCTGGACACCTTGTTTAGTGGCATCATCTTCCACCAGCACCCTCAGACTACACATAACAACTACTAAAAGTATGTTTTGTCATATTACTATTCACATCACCAATAGAGTTTTCAAAGAGGTATCCTTAGAGGATTCTCAGGGGACATGGTGGCTGTGATTAAATGGGATTCGATGATGCAGCTCTTCTCACATTTTTAGTTCCTTTTATTATTCCCATTACATACTACAAATTAACTTTTGACACCAAACTCAATTTTACCATAAGTCAACGTGAAATCCAAGTGCAACTCAGCTAGACAAATGAATACCAGACCGTTTAAGAATTCAAGGTTTCTTTTATTCATTACTTGAGCCCTGCATATGGTCCAGTATATTCGCCACATGTGTTAGAAAATACTTGTGATTCTTTAGGTGTTTGAAGCATTTTGAGGAGTGCCAAATAAATAATATGCCAGCTGCTGGCTTCCATTGTTAGACATCTAACCAGTCTCTTCCACATTAGGAAACTTGTTTTGACAAGCCAAGTGAACTCTTACTTTGTGAAAGTAGTATTACTCCATCAAGGAAATTATGAGAAGCTGATATGAGCATATAATATTCAATTGTTCCCTAACTTACTAATCAGGAAATTTTCTTCATTAATTTTGGGACAGGGTTTTTAAATTCGGCAAACTGTAGGACTGGACTATTTGAAATATGACTGTATCTGCTATATTGGCTTAGCCCATTAAGGCTACCATTATAACAAAATACCACGGACTAGTTAGATTAAACAGCAGACATTCATTTCTCACAGTTCTGGAGGTTAAGAAGTCCAAGATCAAGGTGACTGGTGATGTGGTATCTGGTGAGGGCCCCCTTTCTCGCCTGCAGATAGCTGTCTTCTCTTAATATTCTCCCATAGCCTTTCCTTGGTGGAGATAGTGGGGAGGAAGAGAAAGAGCTCTTCTATCTCTCCATCTTGTATAAGGACATTAACCTCATCAGGAGGACCCCACCCTCATGACCTAATCTAACACTAATTGCTTCCCAAATGCTTCACCTCCAAATACCATCACATTGAGGGTTAGGGCTCCAACATATGAAATTTTGGTGGGACACAAAGTTTCAGTACCTGAGCCTGTATCAGGAAAAAAAAATGAAAATAAGAGATGTTAAAAGCATTCATTTTTGGACAATCTGCTTTTTGAAGTTCTTATTTTCTTTATACTCTCAAATGAGATTTACAATAATCAGGCCACTACATAGTCCCTGTATAAAGCCCAGAAAAGATTAATAATAGCTATTATGTAGCTCACAGAAACAATTGGAGGGTTGGACGGTATCCAAAAGCACATGGAAAAACTAGTATAATTGTATAACATAACTTGTATGAAAAACTAGAACTTTTTCCTTACGTTTCAACTCAGAATAGGTCATTTTTTTTAAAGAAGTTTTCCTAAACTACTGCATAGACAATAAGGTAGTTTAATGGAGATGACTACTCATATTTTAAGACTTTACTGTTAATAAAAATGGTGGTAGCAAGACCGCTCATTTGTTTACTTTTCTATAGTCTGTAATAGTCAAGATTTATGCAGTGGGGGAATTTAAAAAATAATTTCTATAAATTGAGCAAGTGAGTATATATATTTTTTCCTTAAGATAATATGTGCTTTTTGTTGTTGATGTTGTTTATTAAAGGGTGGTTCCTTAGGAAACTTTAATAAATTTATAATTTCTGGGCTCTGGGATGTTTTTTGGTCAAAGAATCAGCAATTCTTTGAATGTTTTTAATATATTAAGTCATTATAATATACACTTAATTGAAATATTTATTGAGATGATGTAGATTGGCATGCAGTTTTAAGAGGTTATTGTTAGAAGTTAAATATAGAGATCCTGAGTATGCTTCACCTAGTTTCTACCAATAAAATTTGTGAAACTATAATATAGTATTGATATTAATACATTCTACTAACTTTATACAAGTTTCCCCCTTTTTACTAGTACTTTTTTGTGTGTATGTACATTTGTGTGTGTGTGTGTGTGTGTGTAAGACCTATACAATTTTATTGCATACTTGGGCCATATACACATTCAGGACACTGAACAATTTCATCCCCAAAAGGATTCCTCTTTTTGCCCTTTAATGACCTCACCTACCTGAAAACCCTTTTTCGGTCCTTAACTGTTGAAATCCACAAATCTGTTCTTTATTTCTCCAGATTGTGACATTGCAAAATGTCATATGGATGCAGTTATACAGTGTGTAACTTCTTGTGTTAGTTCCCCATCCTCATTTCATGATTCATCGAAGGCATTGTGGGTTATCAATTCCTTTCTGTTTTTTTTTTTTTTTAATTTTGAGTTATATTTTTTGGTATATATACAGCACAGTTTACTTAAACATCAGTTTATTCCCTGTTTAAAGATACCTGAAGTGTTCCCAGTTTTGCAATTACAAATAGCCCTACTATATACATCGATGTATGGGTGTTTGTGTGAACGTAAGTTTCATTCCTTTGGGATAAATGCGCAAGAGTACAATTAACTGGATCATATAGTAATTGCAACTTTAGTTTTATAAGAACTTTTCAAACCATTTCCCACAGTGGCTGTATCATTTTACATTCCTAATAGTACTGTATGTGTGATGCATTTTTTTCTACATCCTTTCTTGCTTTTTGTGTTTTTCCTCATTTTCCATTCGCTTTGTTTGTTTTATTTTGTTTTGTTTTTTAACCATTCTGATTGGTGCATCATGATCAGCTCATAGTGGTTTTAGTATGCATTTACCTGATGGATACTGATGTTGAAAATTTTTTTCATGTGCTCATTTGCCATTTGTATATTCTTTTCAGGGAAATTTCCATTCATGTTTGTTGGGATTTTTTGCCCACTTTTTAGTTTTTTCCCCTTAACTATTGAATTTGGAGACTTTTTAATATAGCCTAGATACTAGTGCTTTGTTGAGTGTATGGTTTTCTCATATTTTCTCTTAGTCTGAAGCTTGTCTTTTCATCCTTTTCATATCAACTTTCATGAATCATTTTAATTTTGATGAGGCTCAGTTAATCAGTGTTTCCTTTTGTGGAGCATGCTTCTGGTATCAAGTGTGAGAATGCTTTGCATTGGGCTGGATTTCAAAACATGTTCTTTTGTGGGTTTTTTTTTCCTAAAAGTTTTATACTTCTACATCTTGCATTTAAGTCCAGATCTTTTTTGGGTTACTTTTTGTATAAACTGTGAGATTTGGAATGAGATACTTATTTTTTCACTTTGGGTATCCAGTTGCTCCAACATTTTTTGAAAAGGCTATCCTTCCTCTATTGAACAGCTTTTGTAATTCTGTATTTTTGTCAAATTTCAGTTGAGGATATCTGTTAGGGTGTATTTCTGAGTACTCTATTATCCTCCATGAATGTATGTCCCTATCCCTTTAACAAAACCCCACAGCCTTTACTACTGCAGGTAAGTAGTAATCCTTAATAATATCAGGTTTCTTTCAAATATAGTGATTTCTTTTACTTTTTGTTGTTGTTGTTATTGTGAAGATTAAGACTACAGGGGCACTGGGTGACTCAGTCAGTTAAGTGTCTTACTTCGGCTGAGGCCATGGTCTTGTAGTTGGTGAGTTTGAGATTTACATCAGACTGACTAAAGTCAGCCTGTCAGTGCAGAACCCCTTTTGGGTCCTCTGTCTTCTTCTCTCTTTCCCTCCCCGACTCATGCTGTCTTTCCCAAAAATAAATACACATTAAAAACAGACTATTATTGTAGAGCTATTTGAGGATAAGTTCATCTCTGTTCATAACAATCCACGTTAAGATATTGATAGGAATTGTATTAGCCCTACAGATCAGTTTAACATTTTTGAATACTATATGCCTCTCCATTGATTTCGATCTTTGATTTCCTTCATCAGTTTTTTATAATTACTAGTATACAATTAGTATGTAATTATAGTATATAGATTTGTATATGATGCTAAGTGCACAAATATGCATTTTATTCCTTTGTTGCATTCCTTAATTATGTTTTTAATTTTAGGTTCTGCCTGTTCATTGTTAATACAAAGAAATGTGACTGATTTTATGTTGATTTTAGATCCTGAAACCTGCTGAAAACTGCTAAATTTTTATTAGTATCCTTTTTTCCTTTTACTCTGGTAGATTATTTTATTTTGTTCCACATAGATATTCATGTCATCTGCATATATAGTTTGGTTTATCTTTTTCCAATCTGTAATTATTTTATTTTTTTCATTGCCTCATTTTAGTGGCTTCTGTGCCTCATTCGGTGGCTCATTTCAGACCTTCCAGAACTATGCTGAAGTAGAGTGGAGAGAGCAGCCGTCTTTGCCTGTTACTGATCTTGGTTGGGGGAGGAGGGATGGATTATTCAGTCTTTCATCATTAAAAATTATACTTGCTGTAGGGTTTTTGTAGATGTAATTTATCAGTTTGCTGTCATTCATATCTATTTCTATTTCCATTTCATTTCTATTTCTATTCATAAGACATGTTGTTCTGCAGTTTTCTTTTCTAGTGATATCTTTGTCTGGTTTTACTAATAAGGTAATACTAATCTCATATAATGAGTTGTTAAGGATTTTTTGTCTTCCACACTGGAAGATTGTGTGTAATTGTTGCTAATTCTTTCACATGAGTTTGGTAGAATTTTCCAGTGGAATCATAAAGGCCAAGATTTATTTTTATTAATTTTTTAAATAACAAATTCAATTTATTTGATAGTAATAGAGATATTGAAATTGTCCCTTTTAATTTGGTTGAGATATGGTAAAGTGTGACTTTCACAGAACTGTTTATTGAAATCAGAGCTTTTTGACTGTTCTGGTGGTTATTAAAACTTTTACAACAATAAAGATTGATAAAACTTTTAGCTTAATGTTTCTATTTCCATAGCTAGTTAACTAGGTAAGTCAAGCCAGTTCTTCAACTGAGGACAAAAAGAAAAGCTAGTCAAATATTTTAAAATCTTGCCCTTATGATATGAAAATTAATAGTTATCCAGAAAATAATGGGAAAATATCATATCCCACCCTATGTTGTTCAGAAAAAATATGCTCAGAGAAAACTTTATTAATACCAATATTTTATATAAAAGACTGAAAATAAAGTAATATTAAAGTCATTATAAAATGTAAGAAAAATCAAAATAAATTAAAAAAGCCACACTAAATCCAAATAGTCTACACATTTTCAAAAATCACATAAATTAACAAAGGGATAGGAGATGTAAACTCCAATAACTCATGCCTGAAATCTAGCCAGGACAAAAAAAATGATACAAATGTTAACATACATGTAAGTAGGGATATTAACTTCTGGGACAAGTGGAGCCTGCCTGGAGTTCACACTAGTGAGTACAGTCAGAGAGTGACTATCAAAAAAAAAAAAGAAAGAAAGAAAGAAAAAAGAAAAAGAAAAAGAAAGATTAAAGGTATCAGAGTCCTAGTTGGGACAGAACAAAATTAATTCACCAGAAAAGGCAATTCCATTGTGGGTATGGTAATACTCAAAACAGACCTAAGAGATGGAACCTCATCATCCTGGTTTCTGGACACCACATTGAAGCAGGTTTGAAATTGCCCATGACCTGAGGTAATCATCTCAGGAAAGTATTGCTATAAGAAATCATTTAAAAATGGGAGAAATTAAGTAAAGAAAATTATGAGTCCTGCAGAAATAAGAGAAAGTTACAGAACCTGAAATTGACACTCTTTTTTAAACGATACTTTTTCTTAATGAAACTTCATTTATTAAACCAACAAAAGAGGTTATTATTTTTTATTTTTTAAAATTCATTTTTATTTAAAAAAACTTCTTTGATGTTTATTCATTTTTTACAGACAGAGACAGAGTACAAACAGCATAGAGGCTGGGGGCGGCGGGGGGCAGGGGTGGCACAAAATCTGAAGCAGGCTCCAGGGTCCGAGCTGTCAACACAGAGGCCAACATGGGGCTGAATCCATGAACGATGAGATCATGACCTGAGCCTAAGTCAGGTCACTTACCCAACTGAGCCACCCAGGCACCCTGTTGTTTTTTTTTTTTTCTTTTTAAAAAGAGGGTAATTTTTTCCTGTTTTTTGGAAAGTTTTGTTTAAATTCTAGTTAACATATAGTGTAATATTGGTTTCAGGAGTAGAATTCATCACCTATAGATGACACCCTGTGGTTATCACAGCAAGTGCTAAAGAGTGTCATTTTAAATGAAGAAACCTAGAAAGGAACTCATAACCTTCAAGCCTCCTCCAGTGGAAGCACATCTGTTACCTTTGGTTTAGAAAAATTCAGAGCTTTGTATAATGAACACAAATAACAGGAATCCTCCCAAACAACTATTATGAGAATAGAATAGACAGAATCAATATGTTACATCTGATTAAAATGCTTATGATAAATCAAGCAAAAAGCAAAGAAAAATATACCATACACTATAATTTAGTATATTCAATATAAATTAAATAATATTGAACATTCTTTGTAGAAATGAAATAACTCCTTATGTCAAAAAGTCAGTATAAAATGGACAAAAACAGAAAACTTTGAATACTAACTATTGCCAGCACTCAGTAAAGAATGACAAGTAAACTTTAATACCATTTTATAAATGGTGATGAAATTAAGATGCTCAAAGAAAAAATTTAATTAATGTATAGCAAGAGACATTAATAAATGAAAACATCAAGAACACAAATAAAATAGAAAGTAAAAGGGTCAGAAGATATGGATATACAATATGAGCAAATTCTGACGTGTAGACAATTGGAATCTCAAAAAGAGGACATGAAAGAGAATTAATATTTTAAACTATGATTCAAGAAAATGTCTAAAAACAAAGTCATGAAACTACTAATTGAACAGACCAAATGTATACATAGGGAAATTGATGTAGAACAATTAAACTCTGTGATATTAATAAATTATTAGACGTTAAATAAATGAGAAATATTTGTGGAGCCTCCATGCAAAACAAAAACAAAAACTAAAAAAAAAGTTACTTTCTGAGGAAAAAAACACATGCTGGGATCAGACATCTAGAAAATATGTAAAAATTAAGACAGCAGCAGAGTATGGTTCAATAAATTTAAGAGCAGGAGGTATGAGTCAATAATTTTATAGCTAGACTATAAAGTTAAAAATACAGTCTGATAACAGTAAAAACTCTTGCAATAATGTTAGCATGAAACTTCCTTATAGAACATACTACAGGATGGGTTTTATGTAACCTAGAAATGATCAAGGAGACATAGCTAATGAGTGGTTAGTGAGAAGTGAACATATTTAATTATAATCTAAGACAAAAACAAAGTTTTGACAAAAAACAAAGTATAAATGCCATATATGCCCAACGGTGGGAATAGAAAGAAAAGAGAAAATAGAAAAGTAGAAAAACTTACTGATTGTTGAATTAGGTGAAAGTCAAATCAACTGGTGGAAGCTTAATTTTTAGAACAAAAAAGTAGTTAGTAGGTGAGAGTTAATTCATATATTTTAAGCAGAAAACAAACTAGTAGACGCTTAATCAAGGGGAAAAAAAAGAATTAAGGATATACCAAAAAATGTTGATAAGAAAGTAACTCCTAGAGCAATAATAAAAGTTTCCATTGTTTCAAAATAAATTAAAAAATAGCAAAGAAATATACTAATTAGAGAAAGAAGCACATACATTCCTCTCCCTCTCTCCCTAACTCTCTGTCCACCCCTTCACATACTAATTCTAAAATAGGATACATAGTAATAATAAAATAAAACAATATGGCAGTGTTGAGTATGGACATACCAATGACCACAAATGGATTTAAAAGCCTGCTTAAAAGGAAAAGCCAGTAAAAGTTAATAAAAGATTAGTAAAAGATTTGTTTCCAGAGCAAAATGCAGCTCTGTTATAAAACATGGGAAATAACTATTTCAAAATTATGATTCAGAAAAAATAGAGAGAGAGGAGAAAGAGAGAGAGAAATCGACAGATGAGGAGAGAGAACACAAGAGAGAGAGAGGGAGTGAGTGGTAAGGAGATGGAAGCCAAATGCAAATAGTGAGCAAGCCATGTGCAGTCTTATCAAACAAGGTAGGATTCAGGCCTCCATACTTTAACAGTAAAGGGGAAAAATAATGAAGGTATAATAGGTATTATTACGTATGTACCACATAATATAGTTACTATCTTTTCCTAAAAGATATTAAAGGAGAAATAGAAAAAAAAACACTAAGGAAGTTTCACAGTTCTTTCAAGTTTGTGTTAAAAAAGAATCTCAAGTGGACAAATAAGGGTATAGAAGGTGTAACCAATATTAAAAGGATAGATAATATGGAGAAATATCAAATATTATACACTGATAATAACTTTATGTCAAAAGCAAATGGAACATATGTTAAATGTATCATAATAGAAAACGAAGGAAAATAAGTTTAACATAATTAAATTATTATAAACATCACTTTTCAAACAGAATTTAATAAGACTAGAGATCAATAAGAAAGTTGAAAAGATCCTTAACCTGAAGTTCATATATTTTTGTTAGGTTAGGTTTATCCTGGTTCTCTGGTCTAGATGATTGTGTCCCCCTCTAAAACGTATATGCAGAAACCTAACCCCCAAGGTGATGCTGCTAGGAGGTGGATCCATTGGGAGGTGATTAGGTCATGAGAGCAGAGCCTTCATGAATGGGATGAGATCCTGTATAATAAAGGCCTGAGAGAGCTCACTTGATCCTTCTGCCATGTGAGGACACAGCAAAACAGTGCCATCACAGCACCAGGAAGTAGTTCCTTGCCAGATACCGAATCTTCCAGAATATGAACTTGGACTTCCCCGCCTCCAGAATTGTGAGAAATGGGTGTTTGTTGTTTATAAACTACCTAGTCTATGATGTTTTTGTTAAAGCAGCCCAAATAGTATAAAATGTGGTATAATTATATACAGTAAATTTGTGTACATTTCCATGAATTTTAATTTTAGTAAAGTCCAATTTATCAAATTTTCTTTTATGATTCATATGTTTGGAATCTTAAGATCTTTTAGCCAAACCAAAAGTTGCAAAAATATTATTTTTAAAAAATAGCTGTGTCTTACATGTAGGACTATGACTATATTAATTTTTGGAGGTTATATAAGATGTATGTACAGCTTCATTATTTTCCGTATCTATACCTACGTGTTTCAGCACTATTTTAAGAAAGCCATTCTTTCATCCATTAAATTGCCTAGAAACGTGTATCAAAGATCAATCAGTTACGTATGTGTGGGTCTATTTTTGGAGTTCATCTGTGTTCGGTTCCTGTCCTTCTTTAAGCTCTCAATTCTCTCAGTTTCTTATAAACATCCGGACAAATCAGGTGGCACCTTAACACAGTGTCTAGAAACCCCTTAGGTAGCTTTCTCAGTTCAGTAAGTATGTTTTCTACCTTCCATATTACTGCAGATTATATTGTTGCTAAATATTCTGTTACTACATAACAAAAATCCTCCTTCCTCTGGTTTCTAGTAAGAGTTTTCACACTTCTTAGAAGCCCTCACTTGCAGCTTTCTCAAAGTTTATAAAATTATACAGTTTCTTGAAGGGTCTTGATGCTTTCACACTTTCTTCAAACTTTATTTAGCTTCCCAATCCACTCCAGTAGTGTAGGCTTTTGTCATGCTGCTAGAACACCCACTCCTAACACCAAACTAGGTTTTTATCATGTATAGCTGCTGACGCAGCTGCCTCAAAACACAGTGACTTAAAACAGAAAACCTTGGTTAGCTAAGATTTCTGTTGGTCAAAAATTCAGAAACTTAACAGTCATTCTGACTCAGGGTCTTATATTTGGTTGCAGTTAAGATGTTAAGCAGGGGTTGCAGCCATCTGAAGGATTGAGTGGAACCAGAGGATCCTTTTCCAAACTTCCTCACATGGCACTTGCCAGGAAGCAGGAGTTCCTTGCTGGCCATCTCCAAGTTCATTCTGTAGTCCTACAAGAGGACTGATTGGATGACCTTGTAACATCACAGCTGGTTTTCCACAGAGTGAGTGATCCACGAGAGGAACATGCCACAGGGCCTTTCATGACTTAGTTTCCAAAGTGACACACGATTATTTCCACCATAGTTTATTCATTAGAAGCCAGTCACCGAGTCTGTGTCCACACTGAAGGGATGGAGAGTTAAGCTCTACCTATTGATGGAAAGAGAGTCAAGGCTAAGCTCTACGTATTGATGGAAAGTGAGCGAAATTATTTGGGAACACATTTTAAAACAACTACAAGGCAGAAGATAGAATTTTTAAAAATATATTCTGGACAATTTGAATGCAATGGCATGTATGTCAGGAGTACATCTGGATGTAGTGGCATGACCATCTGACAAGAGTTTACTTAGATTGGGAGGTTCCATATTGATATTTGGGACCTTGGAAACTTGATAAGAGAGTTTTCTGGTAGGCAATTAAAATGTGCATTAAATAATAATAAACATTATTTCTTTTAGTTAAAATCCTTAAAAGGGTTGCAGATTCCTGAGATCATTTCAGTTTGCTTGCTTTAGGGAATATTCAGCTCATGGTGGAGAGGAACACAAGTTTTCTTTTTTTCTATCTTAGATTCCTCTTGAGCTCAAATGCATCATTGAATAGACAATAAACACACACACACAAAAGAATAAAGCTAAAACACACAGAACACAGAAAATGATACTTAAGAACCAGAATCTGTTGGGATAAATAATGTGTATTTTGATACCGTCTATCTTACATGATTCATTTCTCCCACAAGCTTCAAATGAACAGTGAAACAGCCAAGAATATTGTGGGTTGAGCAAAAAAACTACAGTGACTTCTCATGCACAGAGATAAAAATACTGATGATAATTCTAGAGATAGTCTAATGAATGTATTGAGATGAATACTTACGTGCTAGGTACTCTGATAAGCAATTTATCTGGATTGCCTCATTTAATTATCCCCCAAATCACTTGAGATTGATGCAACAAGGAAGCAATTATTTTCCTTAGGAGAATTACTTTCTGGACTATGTTAATATACCTTGATAAGAATCCAACTCCCCTGAAGTTTGTGTTAAGACTGGGTCTTCTGATTTATTTTCTATTTACTTATTAATATTTTAATTGATTTAAGGTCCAGTGATTATGATCATGATTGTTAAGAATTATCTAGATATTTGCATTTACTGAATCTGCTTTAAAAAAATCTGATTTCCATCATTCAAGAAGTTAAAAATAAAACAATTACACAAAATTTTCATACAATTAAAGGAGGATTTCTATTTTTCTTGTGCTTGGACTATGTACTGGTAAATCAGCTCTCTTTATTCAGATCTAGTTTTTCCTGTAGAGACTAAATTTATTTTCTTATTGTTTTAAATTCATTTCCCAAGACTTAGATGATTTACCTAGAACAATGACAGTGCCATTTGTAAAAAGTTTAATCTGTTTTTAATTCTAGAATATATAGTATGTATGAAAACTTTTATTAACTTTAAAATATTACTCAAATATGAGAGTATTACCAAAGTATTATTGCAGCCCTGCTGTGACATATCTGAGGAAATATTTTTTCATTATTTTTCTTATGATTGTAAGATATATGCTAATTATAGAACTCAGAAAACATAAGAAATGGACTCAACAAGGAAATAGCTAGAAATAACAAGGTTAACAATCTCCTGTATGTTTCTGCTTACAATCATAAATGTGTACAAATATATACATATATCTGCAAATATATATACATATTTTTATTTATATAAATGTATATATTTTAAAATAAAATCATACTATATATGTTTTCATAAAAAATATTTCCCTATACCATTACATATTCTTTCTAGGGGTGCTTGGGTGGCTTAGTTGGTTAAGAATCCACCTCTTGATTTCAGCTCAGGTCGTGATCTCACGGTTTGGGAGTTTGAACTCAGTGTCATACTCTGTGCTGAGCTCCATGCTGACAGTACAGAGACTCCTTGGGATTCTCTCTCTCTCCATGTCTCTCCCCCTCCCCCCACATTTGTGTACATGTGCTCTCTTTCTCTCTCTAAATAAATGAATAAACATTAAAAAAGCTAAAAAATTAAATATTTTTTTCAAAACATATTTTAGAAATTGCACAGCATTCTTGAAAACATATATGCTACCTCAGTGTAACCATCTTCCTATTATTGAAATTTTATTTGGTGAAAACTGATCACTTAAGACACGCTGGAAATATACTTTAAGGGAATTCAAGGTGTTGATATATGAGCACAATGGGAAGTCTTCTTAATATATTCCTCAAGAGAATTCATCAGCCTTCTTTATGATTGACCTTTTAGTTCCCCAAGGTTCTATTTTTCACTGGGAAATGTTTTAATATCTAGCAAGCAATTATAACAGCACTATCATAGTACCCGAGGCATTTAATCACTCATGATTCTACCCTCTTTCCCACCTATACCTGAATTATCTTGGTGAGGAAAAAATACTTATTCTCAGCATGACTGCAATAAAACTAGTGAAAAAAAGTAATATAAAAAATCAAGTCTAAAGGACTTGGAAAGCACAATAAAAATTGCATCTGGATTTAGGGGACTGGTTCCTATTCCCTGTTGAGTATTTAAATAGTTTTGTGCCCTAGAAAATGTCACTTAAATTCTCTAGACTTCTGACTCATCATCTGATAATTTATCTTAAATAGTAATTTTTGCTCTGAAAATTTTAATTTATCCTTAGAGGGAATAAATGCCTCAATTGATGTAATCTTGTTCCAAGTGATATATCTGAAACCAGGTAAAAATCATACAAATTGATTCCATATACTTGGGTAAGTTTACTACGGAGGTTTTTATAATTAAGTCTGAGCTCTTGAGATGATATGTCATCTGTGGTTAGAGTTCAGAGCATTTTTGTAAATGTTTTTTTCTACAATTAACTTTTTTAAAAATTTATTTTAGAGAAAGTGTGGAGGGAGGGGGCAGGGGCAGAGAGAGAGAGAAAATCTTGAGTAGGCTCTATGCTCAGCACAGAAGGAACCTCACTTGGGGGCTGGATCCCATGACTTGGGGATTATGATCTGAGCTGAAATCAAGAGTTCAATGCTCGACTGACTGAGCCACCCAGGCACCCCTACAATTGACTTTTCTATCCCTGCACTAAACTCAATATAATATTAAATATACAATAAATACTCATATTAACATCTTCCTTCCTTCCTTCCTTCCTTCCCTCCTTCCTTCCTTCCTTCCTTCCTTCCTTCCTTTCTGTCTCTCTCTCTCTCTCTCTCTTTCTCTCTCTCTTGCTCTCTCTCTCCTTCTTTCTATGTCCAGTGTGGGGCTGGAACTCACAATCCTGAGATCAAGAATTGCATTCTCTACCAATTGAGTCAGGCAGGCACCTCTAACTTATTTTTCATATGAATATTAGAATTATATTACCTAAATAGCCCATTTTATATTGATCATAAGTGTGTTTAAATTAGAGACTAATTTGGGAAGTTTGTGTTCTTGTAATATTGAGTCCCATGTGAATGGAATTTTAAAAATTGATCTCATAAAAAGGATCTCTTAAAATCCAATATTTTCACCTCTCAGAAGATCTGCTAAACAAATTGAAGCTCTTTCTTCTAATAGGACTAGTCTAACTTACTGTGCATGAATAGAAAAATGAGAGAGAGCTTGCCCTGACAATATTAAACCAGTGTGATGCTGGCTCCTGAGTAAAAACTGAGATCAAAGAAACAAAGGAGAATCTATAGACCACAAGTCTGACATTAATAGTAAAATAATTAAATATTCAAAAATGGAACTGGGGAACCAGACTTTTCCTTATTCCTCAAACATGCAGTATTGAGGTGAGAACACTTGGAATTCCAAGAATCCAGGCTGCAGAGTGACAGACACATCTCTACAAGTGTATGGAAATAGCTTGGCGGGACAGTTACTTCAATACACAAATCAAAGCACACCTGGTGAAAGGTTCAAACCACCACTATGAGTAGGAGGATAAAGCAGCCAGAAATGAAAACACAGAGTGCATGCAACACATTCGAAAAACATTCCCTGAAGTGCCAGTCATTGGACAATGTATGACCCCTTTTTAAAATGGTAGTATTCACAAGTGAAGGACACATAACAAGCTGTTAAAATATGCAAAAGACAGGGGCGCCTGGGTGGCTCAGTCATTTAAGAGTCCGACTTTGGCTCAGGTCATGATCTCACAGTTCATGGGTTCAAGCCCTGTGTTAGGCTCTGTGCTGACAGCTCAGAGCCTGGAGCCTGCTTCTGATTCTGTGTCTCCCTCTCTCTTTGACATTCCCTTGCTCACGCTGTCTGTCTCTGTCTCTCTCTCTCAGAAATAAACAAAACATTAAAAAATTTTAAAAAACATATGTAAAAGACATAAAACTAGCCAATAAGATGAATTATCCTCAAAAGAAATTCCAGGAAAAAATGACAGCCAGAGAATTGTTCAAAACAAATATAGACAATATATGTGCACAAGAATTTAGAATAATAGACATAATATGATAGCTCAGCTTGAAAAAAGCATAGAAGACAGTAAAGAACCTATTGCTGCAGATATCAAGAACATAAGAAATAGTCATGACAAATTGAGAAATGCTGTAAAGGAGATGCAAAATAAACTAGATGTAGCAAGAATGGAAGAAGTAGAGGGGAGAATAGGTGAAATAGAAGATAAAATCATGGAAAATAACTAGGCTGAGAAAAAGAAGGATACGAAATTACTAGACCAAGAAGAGAGATTTAGAGACTTAAATGATTCACTGAAACATAATATCTGGATCATAGGCGTTCTACAAGAGGAAAAGAGAGAGAAAGGGGAAGGTTTATTTGAACAAATTATAGCTGAGAACTTCCCTAATCTGGGGAAGAAAGCAGACATCCAAGTCCAGGAGGCACAGAGAACTCACTTCAAAATCAATAAAAACAGGTCAACACCACAACATATCATGGTGAAACTGGCAAAATACAAAGTTAAACAGAGAATTATGAAAGCAGCTAGGGACAAATGGACCTTAACCTACAAGGGGAGACACATATCAGTAATAGCAGATCTGTCCACTCAAACTCAGCAGGCTGGAAGGGAGTGGTAGGAAATATTCAATGTGCTGAATGGGAAAAATATGCAGCCAAGAATCCTTTATCCAGCAAGGCTGTTGCTCAGAATAGGAGAGATAAAGGCTTTCAAAATCAAAAGCTAAAGGAGTTTATGACCACTAAACCAGCCCTGTAGGAGATCCTAAGGGGGACTCTGTGAGTGGAAAGCAACAAAGACTACAAAGGACCAGAGACATCACCCAAAGCATGAAACCTACAGATAACACAATGATACCAAATCCATATCTTTCAGTAATCACTCTGAATGTAAATGGACAAAATGTGTGAATCAGAAGACATAAGGTAGGGTATCAGAACTGAAGAAAACAAAACAAAACAAAAAACCAAAAAAACAAGATCCATTTATATATTGTCTACAAAAGACTCATTTTAGACCTGAGGATACATTCAGATTGAAAGTGAGGGGATACAGAACCATCTGTCATGCTACTGGATATCAAAAGAAAGCTGGAGTAGCCATACTTATATTAGATAAACTGGGTTTTAAACCAAACACTATAACAAGAGATGAAAATGGGCATCACAACATTATCAAGAGATCTATCCAACAAGAAGAGATAACAATTGTAAATGCTTATGCCCCCAAGGTGAGACACCAAAATATATAAATCAATTAGTCACAAACATAAACAAACTTATTGGTAGTAATACTGTGATTGCAAGTTAATTTAATATTCTATTTACATCAATGGACAGATCTTCTGGGCAGAAAATCAATAAGGAAACAATGGCCTCGAATGATAACACTAGACCAAATGGACCTAACAGATATATTCAGAACTTTTCATCTCAAAGCAGCAGAATACACATTCTTCTTCTCTAGGGCACATGGAACATTCTCCAAGATAAATCATGTACTGGGTCACAAAACAGCCCTCAAAAAATGTAAAAGGATGGAGGTCATACCATGTATATTTTCAGATCACAGTGCTATGAAACTTGAAACCAACCACAAGAAAAAAATTTGGAAAGCCTCCAAATACATAGAGGTTAAAGAACATCCTATTAAACAATAAATGGGTTAACCAGGAGATTAGAAGAAATTAAAACATTTATGGAAACAAATAAAAACACTCCAAGCCCTTTGGGATGCAGAAAAGTAAGTCCTAGGAGGAAAATACATTGCAATCCAGGCCCGTCTCAGGAAGCAAGAAAGATCCAAAATACAGAACCTAACCTCACGCCTAAAGGAAGTAGAAACAGAACATCAAATAAAGCCCAGAGTCAGCAGAAGAAGAGAAATAACAAAGATTAGAGCAGAAATAAACAATATAAAATCCAAAAAAACAGTAGAACAGATCAATGAATCTAAGAGCTGTTTTTTTTTTGAAAAAATAAACAAAAGAAAAGAGAGAAGACCCAAATAGATAAAATCACAAATAAAAGAAAAAATATCACAACCAACACCACACAAATATAAAAAAACTATTAGAGAATACTATGAAAAAATGCCAACAAACTGGACAACCTAAAAGAAATGGAAAATTCATAGACACCCACACACTACCAAAACTCAAATGGGAAGAAATAGAAACTTTGGACAGAGCCATGACCAGTGAAGAAATCGAATCAATTATCAAAAATCTCCCAACAAATAAGAGTTCTGGGCCAGATGACTTCCCAGGGGGAATTCTACCAGACATTTAAAGCAGAGTTAATACCTATCCTTCTCAAGCTGTCCCAAAAAATAGAAATGAAAGGAAAACTCCTAAACTCATTCTATGAGGCCAGCATTACCTCGATTCCCAAACTAGAAAGAGATGCCACTAAAAAGGAGAATTATACGCCAATATCCCTGATGACATGTATGCAAAAATTCTCAACCAATTACTAGCAAATTGAATCAACACTATATTAAAAGAATTATTCACCATGATCAAGTAGGATTCATTCCTGGACTGTGGGGTTGGTTCAATATTTACAAATCAATCAGTGTGGTACATCACATTGATAGAAGAAAGGATAAGAACCACAAGATTCTGTCAATAGATGTAGAAAAAGCATTTGACAAAATACAGCATCCTTTCTTAGTAAAAAACCCTCAAGAAGGTCAGGATAGAAGGAATATACTTCAACATCATAAAAGCTGTATATGAAAAGCCCACAGCTAATATCATCCTCAATGGGGAAAACCTGAGAGCTTTCCCCCTGAGATCAGGAACACAACAGGGATGTCCACTCTCACCACTGTTATTTAACATAGTGTTGGAAGTCCTAGCCTCAGCCATCAGACAAGAAAATGAAATGAACTACATCCAAATTGGCAAACAAAAAGTCAGACTTTCACTTTTCACAGATGACATGATAGTCTACATGGAAAACCTGAAAGACTCCACCAAAATCTACTAGAACTGATCCACGAATTCAGCAATATTGTAGGATACAAAATCAATGTACAGAAATCAGTTGCATTTCTAATCAATAATGAAGCAGCATAGAAAGAGATATTAAGGAATCAATCCCATTTACCATGGCATCAAGAGTCATAAAATAAGTAGGAATACACCTAACCAAAGATATAAAACATCTGTATGCCGAAAACTATAAAAATCTTATGAAAGAAAGTGAAGAAGACACAAATAAATGGAAAAACATTCCATGCTCATGGATTGGAAAAACAAATATTGTTAAAACGTCAATACTACTGAAAGCAATCTACACATTCAGTGTGATACCAATCAAAATAGCACCAGCATTCTTCTCAGAGCTAGAACGAACAATCCTAAAATTTGTATGGAACCACATGAGACCCCAGATAGCCAAAGTAATGGTGAAAAAGAAAACCAAAGTGGGAGGCATCACAATCCTAGACTTTAGCAGCTACTTCAAAGCTTTAATCAGGACTTATGGAATTGGCACAAAACAGACACACAGATCAATGAAACAGAACAGAGAACCCAGAATTGGACCCACAAATGTATGGCCAACTAATTTTCCTCAAAGCAGGAAAGAATATCCAATGGAAAAAAAGACAGTCTCTTTAACAGATGCTACTAGGAGAACTAGACAGCGACATGAAGAAGAATGACATTGGACTACTTTCCTATACCATACACAAAAATAAATTCAAAATGGATGAAAAACCTAAATGCGAGACAAGAAACCATCAAAATCCTAGAGAAGAAAACAAGCAACAACCTCTCTGACCTCGGTCGCAGCAACTTCTTACTTGACAGGTCTCTGAAGGCAAGGGAAGTAGAAACAAAAATGAACTATTGGGACCTTATCAAGACAAATAGCTTCCACACTGCAAAGGAGACAATCAACAAAACTAAAAGGCAACCAATGGAATGGGAGAATGTATTTGCGAATGACATATTGGATCAAGAGTTAGCATCTAAAATCTATAAAGAACTTACCAAACTTAACCCTTGAAGAGCAAATACTACAGTGAAGTAATGGGCAGAAGATATGAATAGACAATTTCCAAAGAAGACATCCAGATGGCTAACAGATACATGAAAAGATGCTCAACATTACTCATCATCAGGGAAATACAAATAAAAATCACTCTGAGATACCATCTCACACCCATAAGAGTGGCTGAAATTAACAACTCAGGAAACAACAGATGTTGGCAAGGATGTGAGAAAAGGGGAACCCTCTTGCACTCTTGGTGGGAAGGCAAACTAGTACAGCCACTCTGGAAAACAGTATGGAGGTTCCTCAAATATTAAAAATAGAATTACCCTACAACCCAGCAATTTCACTACTAGGAATTTGTCCAAAGGATACTGGAGTGCTGATTCATTGGGGCTCATGCACCCCAATGTTTACAACAGCACCTTCAACAGTAGCCCAATTATGGAAGGAGCCCAAATGCCTATCAACTGATGGATGGATAAAGAAGATGTGGTATACATGTATATAAATATATATACAATGTATATATGTATACAATGGAATACTACTCAGTGATGAAAAAGAATGAAATCTTGCTATTTGCAACATGCATGGAACTGGAGGGTATTATGCTAAGTGAAATAAGCAAGTCAGAAATAAACACATATCGTGTTTCCACTCATATGTGGAATAGAGAAACTTAACAAAAGACCATAGGGGAAGGGAAGGAAAAATAAGTTATAAAGAGAGAAGGAGGAAAACCATAAAAGACTCTTAAATACAGAGAACAATCTGAGGTTGGTGGGGGTAGGGAAAATGGGTGATGGAAATTGAGGAGGGCTTTTGTTGGGAGGTTGTATGTAGGTGGTGAATCACAGGAATCTAATCCCAAAGTCGAGAGCACATTGTATGCACTGTATGTTAGTTAATGTGTTAATAAATTCTTTTTAAACAAAATAGAAGTGGTATATTTGACAGCAAAAGCTACTATCATCAATATGCAAGAAGGAAAGTCAAGGCAAGATAAGAAAAACTAAAGAAAGCAAATAAAATCACAGCCAGTATCATAGGTGAATGGTCAGTTTGGTATATTTAACAAGTAAGGAGATTTTATAGATAACTATGAAAAGTTTATGTGTGATAAAGGAAAATGACATAGATATGAAATAAATTAGAAAACATATTAAAGGCAAATAAACACAGATAACATATGTGACCACACTTGCAACAATAAAAAAGAAAATCAAAGAAAAATATGAGATATAATTTTTACCAGCAAAATTTCTATTCATGGTCATTGTTCTAGCTATCTGCTTCCACCAGTTTATCTTCAGTTTATAATGAGCAAATGTGGAAAGGTGTGGTTATAAAGATGTATTGGAGCAGGTTCTACCAGTGAAAAATTGGAACTTAAAAATGTTTTTCCGTAAGAGACTGGTTAATTTAATCATGGTGTATTTAAAACAATATTGTTTGAAATGATAAAAATGGTTTTACTTCTTAGCAAGAAAAAATGTATATAATACATGCTTTCAGCTTGTCTAGTTGTCTTTTTTTACTGAATTTATTGATGGTACATTTAAACAGACCAGATCCAGATTAAGATCCACTTGTTTCCCCTAAATAATGTTGCTTTATAAATGCTGCTTTCAGAAAAGCCCGATTTAGTGTGTGCACACGCACACACAAAGCACCTTCACAATAATATAAATATAGATTTTCTGTTGTTTTTTACAGTGTAAGGTAATTGACAAAAATTTTCTACAAATATTTAAATTAATGTGATTAGATGAGTAGTTTTAAGAAGTCATTTTGAAAGGAAATATTAAACATGATGAAATAAACAAGTCATTAATATAATTTAATAAACATTATTATAATTTAGGCCCATGTTAAGGAAATTAGACAAAGATGAATAATTTTGAAATGTTGATTGATATCTTCTATATGCCTTATGTATTTACTAGATAAGTGCTTACAGATGTGAAATTTATACACTGTAGGCTGATAATAAGCTGTCTTTGGATTGCCTAAACACAAGCTCTTTCTGATGCTTCTGGAACTAAATATCTCTTAGATGATGTTCAAAGTGATTTAGCCTTATAGTAAATTTCACAGTGAATTGAACATTGTAAATTAGTTAAGTAATTGTATATTCATTTGTATGCCTTCTGACATTTCATTAACTCCTGCATGGTGGTGTGAAGTTTATATCTTTAAAAAGAGTACTTCTGGAGTGGATTTCAAATTCATTGCTGCTAGGGAAAAAAAAAAAAGAGTTTGAGTGGAAGTTACTAATTCTTGCACTGTTCCACAGTATTATTTTGCTAATAGTGATACTTGAAAATATGTTCACCTATAGGATTGGTTTGTATGTATGTCTCAGAATTAGAGGAAATCCAACCTTGCTTTAGTTATCTAGTATAATATTTTAAATAGTTATCATCTTTAACACCAGGTGTTCGGTGTTATGTCAGATAACTGAGCAAGGCCTTTAAGAGCACTTGTTGAGTCCAACAGGAATGAGTGTAAGGTCAGAGCTGTCTGAAGACCGTCTATTTTAAGATGCAAGAATAAGCAAGGCTAGAAGAAAGCCCAAAGAAAATTATATAGAGGCTTTATTTTATTATGATTATTACTTTAAAAATATTATTAAATATTTGTTATCTAAATCTGTTCTTATTTAAGGTATTCAAAATCTTCAAAGGGATTGCAAGTATGATGTCCTTTGTCTTTCAGTATAGTCCTTATAGGTAGAATGGACCCAACTTCAGTAGGTACTGCTATCAGAGCTGCTTTGGTGACTGTTTTAAAGCATCATGTAAAAAAATTTTTTTAACGTTTATGAGAGAGAGAGAGAGCAAGGGAGGCGTAGAGAGAGAGAGGGAGACACAAAATCTGAAGCAGGCTCCAGACTCTGAGCTGTCAGCACAGAGCCCAATGCGGGGCTTGAACTCATAAACTGAGATATCATGACCTACCTGAAGTCACATGCTCAATTGACTGAGCTACCCAGGCACTTTCTGTCTTGCTCACTTCTTAAAGGTGCCAGCCCTGGGGGTGCCTGGGTGGCTCAGTTGGTTAAGTATCCGACTTTGGCTCAGGTCATGACCTTACTGTTTGAGGGCTAGAGCCCTGCGTAGGTCTCTGTGCTGACAGCTAGCTCAGAGCCTGGAGCCTGTTTCAGATTCTGTATCTCCCTCTCTCTATGACCCTCCCCTGCTCCCACTGTCTTTCTCTTTCTCTCAGAAATAAATTAAAAAAAAACAAAAAAAAATTTAAAGGTGGCAGCCCTGATGATGCAGACAACTGGAAATGAGTCTGTGGCATTGCTCATTAAATAGCACTTGTAAGAAGCTTTCTAGAGCCTGAATGCTTTTAACTTCTTATTTTTGAAACAATTGTAGAATCATGGCAAGTTGCAAAATTAGTAAGGAGTAATCATATGTACCCTTCAGACAGCTTTCCCCAATGACAATATCTTACATAATTATAGTGCAGTATCAAAACCCAGAAGCTGACATCAGTTTTTACCTGCACTCAGTTGTGGGGTGTGTGTGTGTGTGTGTGTGTGTATGTGTGTGTGTGTAGTTCTATCCAATTTTATCACTCAGGATTTATGGGATCACCACCACAAACAAAATACAGAACTCTTCAGGCATCAAAAGGGAGCTTTTTTGTAGTACTGTTTTGTAGAAGATGACTACTTTAAAGATCTTACAATTTACCTAAACAGAACACCCTGATCATTACATCTGGCATTAACTTTAGCGTTTATTATTTGTTAGAGATAATTTAGTGGTTTTTCAAACATTAACTCTTTTAATCCATATAAGAGCCTCATGACGTAGATACTGTGATTATCTGCATTTCACAGATGAGAATGTTGCCATATAAATTGTCAGAATATGTGAGGCCCTAATTTCTTAACCTATGAAGGCCATACTACTTCTTCAAATAATGAATACATATTTTCAAAAAAAAAAGTAAGTTTTTGCCATTTATTCAACTTTAAGCTCTTCTGGGTGTTTTATTAATTTTAAACTACAAATAATTTGTATTGTTATTGGTAAGAAATCTCCTTACTTTGGGCACTTGCCCCCATCACAAATCACATACTAAGTTTTAAAAACATTCTTTTAAGCAAAGAGTTATTTGCAAAAATGTTAATATAAATGGTAAATGGCCTTATCAAGTTTTAAACTCTTTATTTGTGCTATTTTAAACTTGCAAGTCAACTTATAAAAGACAAATTTTGGGTTGTTCAATAAAAGCCCAACCATCTTCCAAGAATCCAAGGTTCATGGAAATAATTATAAACTAGAAAATTGAAATGAAGCTTTAAATTCTCAAATAAGTTAATTATAGAAATTATTTACTCTTATTTACAAATACATTATTTTATAATTTAATGTGGGGAAATTAAAATATATAGTTCCAAATGTGTCTTTGCCATTGGTTGGAAATAGCATATCTAAGTCAATTTCCATTCTACAGAAAATATAAAGTTAGTTGTTTTACAAAGACTAGACTATAAGCTTGAGCCTTAGGTATTATGTATTCTGTATTTGAACATGTTTAGCTGCTGTGCTATATATTTAGGTTTATATATTTCACAGGAACTTTGAAATTATATGTGTTATTAATGCCATATTGCTTTTTAGGGAATACTATATGACAGAATAATGTAGGTGAGTTGCATTATAATATATAATATATAATATTCTCTGCAGTAAAAGAGGTCTGTTTTATTTGAAGCTTTGATAATTGCATATCTGCCTTATTTCTAACAAATGTTATGTGTTATGATGAATCTGGTCTACTACAAAAATATTTTCAGTGTTAGGTTATGCTTGTCAGGGTTGTAGGGAACTTTGATAGTATATCCTATAAACTTTCTTTTTATATGGAGCATCAAAATCAGTAAATTATAGTCTTAAATTTTTTCTCGTGTCTAATTTATTTCTGAGAGAGAGAGAGAGAGACAGCGTGAGCAGGGGAGGGTCAGAGACAGCGGGAGACACAAAATCTGAAGCAGGCTCCAGGCTCTGAGCTAGCTGTCAGCACATAGCCCAATGCAGGGCTCGAACCCATGAACTATGAGATCATGACCTGAGCCAAACTCGGCCGCTTAACCAACTGAGCCACCTAGGTGCTCCTAAAATAGAGTCTTAAAACATAACAAGAAGGCATACAACTAAAAACAAATAAATGACGGTTAAAGCAAGTGTAAAATCGATTCTGAATTTATGTACTCGGGGGTTATATGAATCTTATCATATTTTTAGGGTACAATCATATACTTGGAGAAAAAACCCTAATTCTTCTGAAAAGCCAAAACTCCCCATCCTTTAGTAATGAATAGAAAAATGACCTTATGTCTCTTCATTTGAGCTGTAAGAGAGACTCTGCTGAGACCATAATATTCAGCCTGTGCACCCCAAAATATAGCTTCCTTTTTTTTCTTTGCTGGGCTCATTCACTTATACATTGAAAAGCTCACACTTTGAAATGCACATTTCAGATGAATTCCCATACTCCTGAGACCGTCACTCATCACTACCCTCCGTCCAATAGACTATCCTAGTAATTGTCCAGTTCCTGTAGTCATTTCTGATACCAAATTCCTTGTGCTGAATTGCGATGTTTGAGACTAGACTGCTCCAGCTGTGTTTCTCACTCCTTATCTTTTTTACATCCTAAAGGCAGACATTGGGTGCCTCTCCTTTCTGGTTTCCTGATATGTTTTATTTCTCCCCATTCCTATATTTGCCAGTATGTAATCTATTTGCCTTTGTAATGACTATTTGTCATCTTTTGGCAAATTCTTATTTAACTGTGCAATTCGAAAATAATCTTAGTCTCAAAAGCATCAATTATTTAATATGTTTTGAGTCTTACTACATGGTCAGTATTTGTTAAAGTTACATATAACTGTGCATCCCCAAATTTGAACGTGCAATTTTTTTTATATTTGACTTTTGGGAGATCAAGTTTGTTTAATTTTTTAAAACTATTTTTATTATTTGCCTTTGGCTTATTTGATGAATCACTTAAAAAGTATTAATATATGCCCTTATGAAAGGAAATTTGTTAGGGGCACCTGGGTGGCTCAGTAGGTTAAGTGTCCAACTTCGGCTCAGGTCATGATCTCACAGTTCATGGGTTCGAGCCCCGCGTGGGGCTCTGTGCTGACAGCTCAGAGCCTGGAGTTTGTTTCGGATTCTGTGTCTCCCTCTCTCTCTGACCCTCCCCTGCTCACACTGTGTCTCTCTCTCTCCCTCAGAAATAAATGAAATATTAAAAAAAAAAAGAAAGGGAATTTGTTAGTTTTTGTGTATGTATGGGTGTGTGGGTGTGTTGTCCTTTCTATTGTTATTTTATCTTGGAACACAAATATTAATAATACAATTGCTTATTACATAAAGTTATATATCTCTAATTATGTTCACTTTCCCTTCATGTCTCTTATTTCCTATAAAGCAATTTGTGCTCTTCTTTGGTTGTTTTTCTTTTTCTTCCCCACTATGTCTTCTTTATTGTCTTGGTGAATGCCTAGCAAAATACATATTGGTAATTATTTTTTTTTTTATCCGCCTGTGATGATTTTTAAACTTGACTTTAGACCATTATTATATAGTGTGACTCCTGCTATAATGTCTACCTGGTTGGTTTACTTAATTTTTGGAAAATGTCCTATCTTTCTATTTCTTTCTGTTTCCCTCTCCCTCTCTCTCTCTCTCTCTCTTTCTTTTCCTCCCTTCCCACCTTACTTCCTTTTCTTTCTTTTCATCTTCTTTTTCCTCCTCCTCCTCACTCTCCTCTCCTCCTCCTTCTTCATCTCTTCCCCTCTTTTAGATGCTACCATTAACATCTTCAACAACAGTGTATTTGAAATTTAATCACTATTTTTTCTTCCACCTGAATAACATATGAACTTTAAAATCAATTAAATGAGATCACTTTGGTGCTATCTAATGCTATTGTTTTCCAGTATCTTAATTCCACATTATAGTTTTTTCCCTTGATTTAGTCATTATTAATAATGCATTTTGTCTGTGTTCAACTTTTTTTCCAGGTTGGCACTCTTTAAAGTTATCTCAGCGAAAATATTGGTGATGTATTCTTTAAGGTTTATTTGCCCAAGAATGCCTAGTTCATCTAATTTCCTGTTCTTGAATGATAACTTAAGTTCAAAATTCTAGTTTGGCAGATTTGCTCAGAATTATTTGTATGCTTAACTTCTTTAAATTTATTCGAATTTTTTTCTTTATTTGGGTGTTTACTGGTTTCATTTCAGTGTGTTTATATGTTATTTGCTTCTTTATCATGCTTGGAATTTATTAAGCTTCCTAAATCTGGTGATATATGCCATTTTTCTCTCGAACATTTCCTCCCTTACTCATTGGTTTTTTTTTTTTTTTTGGTCTTTATTTTGAAATTTTTATTTCTTCCACTTCATATTACTTTCATTTTAAGTTCTTATATTTTTCCAACTCCTTATTTCACTGCAGTCTATTCTGAATAAGTTTACAGATTTATTTTCGAATATATTATCACATCACATATACCTAAGGAGATGCTTAACTCCTTCTTTTATTTTTTCCTACCATTTAAGAAAACGTTTACTAAAACTTTTCAATAGTTTATAAAATGTGTATGTTCATAGCTGATACCTGACTCTCTCCTAAGGAATCCACTTCCCTTTAAGCTCACTTCAGTAGGAATTTTTACTCATTCTTGTGTAGCATGACATAGAGCCAGGAGGAGAATTTTCATTCATCTGTTTTTCTTCTTTTTTTTTTTTCTAAATTTCTTTTTTTTATTTATTATTTATTATTTTTTTTTACAAATAGTTTATTGTCAAGTTGGTTTCCATATAACACCCAGTGCTCATCCCCACAAGTGCCCTCCTCCATGTCCATTCCCTCTCCCCCTCCCATCCATCAGTCCTCAGTTTTTGTCAGCATTCAAGGGTCTCTCATGGTTTGCNTTATCTGTTCTTCTAACCTGCATCCCAGCCTCTAATCATACAAGCTCTTTTCAAAGCTTCTTCCTCCAACCCATCTGACCATGTCAACATAGTAATAGTATTATTTGTAATAGTGGTACCAGTACCAATACTAGTAGTAGTAGTAATAAATATTATGCCTGATATTAATGTAGGTAAAATTCTAAGCACTTTGTGCATACAGATCCACTTAATACTAGGTAATAATTACTATTACCATTCTCATTTCACAAATGAAGAATCCGAGTATAGAGTAGAAGTAAATAATGTCAAGAGAGTTAACAATGAGTCAAGATTTGAATCTAGGAAATCTGTTTTCAGAGTCTGTATTCATAATAATTGCTTTGTGGGCTTTACTTCCCCACGTTCTATGCTTTTTACATTTCCAAGATTAATTTGATATTTAGCTCAATGGTTTATCAGCTTCTTCTTAAAACCAGCTCTTCCATAAAAACAGAATTTCAAAATATTTGGAACACCCCATCAAAACTACTAGGAAAGTATCCACTGATTCTTTTTCCAGTATCAATAATTTTTCCTTCCATTTTACTTCAACCACTTATATCAAAATTTCCACTGTGGAAATTATTATTTTTATTTTTAATTTTAATTTTTTTTGCAGTTCCCTCCTCTGGAATCTTAAATGCTAAGCATGTTCTGTAATTGTGTCAGCTCTTTTAGTACCTTATTCACTACAAACATGTCATGTGAGAGCGATCTCTACACGAAGAGTTAATATAACCTGTCTGTACCTCAGTTTTCTCATCTGTAAAGTAATTCTCTTTTCCCAAATATTTATGGCCCAAGTAAGATAGCATCTATAAAGCTGTATCATAAATTCTAGAGAATGGTTCTGATTAAAAGCCTCATATGTACCCCTTATTAAATGGTAACTTCTCTTGTAGCCCTTCAGCTGTGTCTTAATCTTTATTTCCCTCATTGACCACTTCTGTTCGTTTTATAGAACTTACTATACCTTGTCATTATCTATTTATATAACTTACTTGTTTATTGTCTGACATTGTCAGTAGAATACCATCAGCATTACAGCATAAAAAGTGATTGTTAACAATCATACCGAATGGGTAATGAACAGAAAATGTTTATTTTTAGAGTGCTTTGCATCCTAGTTTGATTGATGTAATATATATATTATTTACTATGTTTCACCAGAGTTTTAATAAATCGTTTGAAGATTTGGGCTTGACATACATTATAAGCTTTGCTCCTGAAAATAATGGCAAATAGCTTTGGTGTTTGTTCCATGCTGTGCATCTGGTTGTCAAGAGCACACTACTATTATTATTGTTGTTGTTGTTGTTGTTGTTATTGTTGTTCTTTATTTTTGAGAGAGAGAGAGAGAGGAAGAGGAGGAGGAGCAGAGAGAGAGGGAGACACAGAATCTGAAGCAGGCTCTGGGCTCTGAGCCCGTCATCAGCACAGCGACTGATGCAGGGCTCAAACCCACAAACTATTAGATCATGACCTGAGCTGAAGTTGGACACTCAACTGACTGAGCCATCCAGGTGCTCCAAGAGCACATTACTGACATTAACGTGTCTATGTGCATTTGGAAAAAATGCCAAAATTATAAAATCAATTCTAGATTAGTAAAAGAAATAACCTTGTATCTGTTTTTTTTGTATGTTATCATAGAGGATGATCATAACAAACATTTAATAATTTGAAGAGTTTGAAATATTGGTTTGGCAAGAAGGTTGTTCTTTTCTTGTAATATGATCAAATGTTTATAGAAAATATGTCTTAATATTTAAACATAGTTTAAAATCTATATATTTGTAATCTAGAAGTACTTGGTAACTTAATTCCTGCATTTAATTAAATACAATTAATAAAAATTATCAAATTGTACTTTTTACTTGGTTTTATGTGGCATACCACAGATCTATTTAAAATCTTTGACATGGAGGGGTGCCTGGGTGGCTCAGTTAGTTAAGCATCCAACTTCAGCTCAGGTCATGATCTCACCATTAGTGAGTTCGAGTCTCACATCCGGCTCTAAGCTGACAGTGCAGAACCTACTTGAGATTCCTCTCTCTCCCCATCTAACTCCATATCTCTCTGCCTCTTCCCCACTCATGCCTTTTCTCTCTCTCAAAATGAATAAATAAACTTAAAAAAAAACACCTTTGATATAGATAATATGCCAGTTTAAATTGAATTTTGGTAATATAGATTAGATTCCATGCCTATTAACTTACATGCAGTGGGAATAATGGGGGCATTTTGGTAAATACAGTGACTACCAGGAGACTCAGATGCCTGACCATTGATTTATTCATTTATCATACAATTTTATTTTCATTTTATAATGGATATTACCCATTTGTCAACAGAAAAAGAATATGAAGTAATGAGCTGATGGAGAGTTTGAACAAAATAAGGAAACTGTTTTTACCCTTTACTAGCATAAGCATTTAAACTACAAGTTCTCAGTTTAATAACATTGAATGTGTCAAGTCATAACAAGAATTCAACCACTTGATTCAAATATTTCTAAAATTACTCTGGAGGTGGTAGTAATGTCAGCGTTTTATCTATCCTTTTATTTATTTATTTACTTACTTATTTATTTGTACATACATACATACCTGCAGGTAGATTTTGTCTCTTTCCTTCTAGGTAGTTTTCTTTTGTGATGTGANTCCCTGAGGAAGGAGCTAAAGTGGTTAAAATCCTGTCTACTGTATTTTCTGGAATGTCACTTCATTTTCTCTTACAGTGTGTGCATATACCTAAAACAAAACAAAACAAAAACAAAACAAACTAGCAAATAATTTTATTTTTATACAGTGTAGCTTTTTTAATGGTTTATATAATACAGTTTAATTTCTGGTGTAACAACAATGAAGGTAGGATCTCAATATTTTTCCTTTTCCATGTTAATTAATACATTAAATGAAAATTCCAGGGGAGTCTATAGCTTGTTGCAAAGCAGGAAAATGCATTTAAAAAAGAGATATATGAACCTGTTATGATTGTATTCATATATTTCTGTGCTTTTTATTTCCATCAAAGTTAGAATAATTTTAGGCTTAAATAGATAGTCTGATATTCCAATAAAGTGAAATTTATGCCTGTGGTCAAAGGCCCATATTTATAATTAGATTTTACTGTTTCTGCTTTACATTTTGTGACATAATCTTGTTAATTTGAAATTGAATGTGACTGGTTGCACATAAAGCATTATTTTTGGATTGTTATACAAACCTACACAGTGGCCTAAATCTTTTAAAAGGATATTGTAAGCAATTTATTAAACTTAGATAGCTCTAAGAAGATTCAGAGTTTTTGCTGTTGTTGTATATACTTGCCCTTTGATAAAGATTTCAAAATTAAATATGTGTAAACTAAAAAACTTTTACATGTCATGAACATGTTGAGAGCAAACATTTATTTATTATTAATTAATTAGTTAACTAATTAATAGCACCAGTGTATGAGTGGGGTAGGGGCAGAGAGAAAGAGAATTCTGAACAGGTCCGTGCTGACATAGTGTAAAGCCAGATGTGGAGCTTGAACTCCTGAACCGTGAGATCATGACCTGAGCTGAAATGAGGAGTCAGATGCTTAACCAACTGAGCCATTCACACACACCCTGAAAGCAAATAGTTTCTAATAAAAGTGAAGACATTACTTGATGAAAATTTTACGTATAATTTGTTTATACATCTACACACACACACACACACACACACACACACAAACACGACACACTAGACTACAGTGGTTTGAGGGGATGAATTGTTACTGAGTTTTAGTATCAGCTCCTTCAGGGTCCTACGTATAGTTGCAAGAAAAGAAAGGTATTTTTTGCATATGATGGGCCTTGCTTTTGTTCATTGATTTCTTTCCTTAACTTCCTTCTATGGTCTGATTTATTTTTGAATTTGAGCCTGGGTGGCTCAGTCTGTTAAGTGGCCAACGTTTGCTCAGATCTTGTGCTTTGTGGGTTTAAGCTGATCATCAAGCTCTGTACTGACAGCTCAGAGCCTGGAGCTTGCTTCAGATTCTGTGTCTTCCCCTCCCTCTCTGCTCCTGCCCTGATCATGCTCTGTTTCCCTCTATCTCTCAAAAATAAACATTTAAAACATTGAATTTGAGATGGGCTACTGAAGCAGATTACATTCATATTCATGACTTCATTTGCCACCTAAACATGAATGAAAAATTTCTATCTCCATTCCAGGTTTCTCTTTTGAGTTCCATACTTATATACCTAATGGATTCTTCCAACTTATCTCTAGAACATCTCAACAATACTTCACATTCACCACAGAGAAAACTTTCCCCATGAATAAGAGACATTAAGAAAGTGTTTCTCATCTGAGTGAAAGAATCCTTAATCACCTGTTATTCAGGTCAGAAGCCTTATAATCTTGATAATGGTCTGCTTATAGAACAAGTCATCTATTAAGTTCACTCAATTTAAATTACAAAATATCTCTCAAGTAATTAATTTCTTACCCCTTATGGTACCACCATGCTAGTTCAATGTTTCATCAAAGCAGATCTCCTCCTAAAGGTAATACTTTTCAAATTAGTTTTCTCATATTTACGTGTCTCACCCAGTAAGGTCACTGCACTCACCCCACAGATACTGCATCAAAGATGCAAATCTGAGCATGTCAGTGTTCTTTTTCTGACTCCAAATCTTTATCATAGCTATTAGAATAAAATTCAGACTTTAATATGGTTTCAAAATTCTGTTTCATTTAGTCAATTTGAGTTTATTTTCCATGTGATCTTTTTGTTTTAGTTACAACAAACTCTTAGCAGCTTCTCAAAATTGTTGTGACCAATGCCACTTTAAGTCCTTGAAAAACTTCTGTGTTCTCCACATAGATGGCTACTTTTGCCCTTTGCCCTTGGTTAATTCCCACTTGACCTTTAGTTTACAGCTCAGTGTTAGTTTCTCAAAAGAGCCTTCATTAAGCTTAAGACCAAACCCTATCCCCTAATTATATGGCCATATAGTTCCTGTGCTTTTCTTTTTCATAGAACTTACAATAGTTCACAAGTTACAATTTGCTATCATGTAAATACTCTCTGTTTACTACGCGTGGATCTAGTTTTATTTGGTCTGGAGTCATACCTGTGTTTTCCATCCTTGAATTTTCGGCCACAAATGATTTTCTGAAATCAATAAACATATGTTGACTGATAAATATTGTGTCTGAATAATAATGTTAAACTTTTATTGGTTTGGTACCTGTTCACAGCTACCCACATACCGTGATATCCAGACATTGACTGTGGTTCTGAAATTGGATGTGTGGATCCCCAAACAACTCACAGAGTATCATTATTAGATTACTCACCTGTGAATGTACCAGGTCAGAATATAATCAAATGTTTTTTTTTTCTCTTTTCTTTTATTTTGCCTCTTCCTGAAATCACGGCTTTATCCTTCTTATGTCAGCATCGAACCATATGTCCTGTAAAACTTATTCTGTGCCTGATCTTTTTCTTGCATTTAATTTTCAAAATGGAAATACTTTATTTAAAAAGAAGACAAAAGAAGCCCAAGAGTTCAGAAGGAATAAAAAAGCAAGTTACAAATTGTGCATGTTATTACTTGATTAATATTCTTGTGAGATATTCTCCTAAATAATCAGATCCCAAACCAATTTTCTACATGAACTACACAGTGAAGGTCGTAAGAAATGTCCTTAAAGTTCTATTCCTATCTCACAGTAGTAAAAAAAAAAAAGGGCAGTGCATTGTGATGCAGATTTGCTGCAATGTTCAGCCTAGTTCTCTAGCAGGCAGTTTCCCATGAATATCATTATCCTGCCCATAAAAAGAGGCACACCTAGTAATGGATAAAACACTACTGCAGTAAGATGAAAGCCCTTACAGCTAGCAAACCCAATCACCTGACATTTGAATGTTTGGGAATTAGCCACAGGTGCAGGGAAGCAAGACAAAAAGGATATTAGGTGACAGTTTAAGGAATTAGGAAGAGAGTTTTGTATTAACCACTGAGAGATGTTGAACTGAGCTTGGTATTTGGCAAAGGATATAATTTGAGAGCTACAATAAAACACGAAAGACTACGGAAATGAGTGTACTATTTAGAAACAGTATCAAGAACAAGTCTTAAAAGGTCTTTCTCTAAGTGTGCATACAATAAATGAGGCAGTTTCCTATTATTATATGCTTTCAGAATAAAGTCTTGAAGGAAAATGTAGGTTCTTTAGACCATTCAATGTCTATTGTATTATGGCAATATTTTAATACTATGTTGGAATTCTCACAATACAGATGGATGCACATTTAACTTACAACTGAATTACCTTCAGTGAAGTTCATTTATATAATCTAATGTAGACTCTGTACAGTTGACCTTTGAACAACACAGGGGTTAGACACCAACTTCCTGTGCAGTTGAAAATATACATATAACTTTTTACTCCTCCAATACTTTACTATTAATAGACTACTGTTGACTGGAAGCCTTGCTAGTAACATAAACAGTGAATTAGCACATATGCTGTACGTTAGATGTATTATATACTGTGTTCTTATATTAAAGGAAGCTTGAGAAAAGGAAATATTAGGAACAGCATGAGGAAGAGAAAATACATTTACAATACTGTATAGTATCAAGAAAAATCCACATATAAGTAGACTCATAATTCAAACTTGTGTTGTTCAAGGGCCAACTATTAAATTATAAAGACTATTAATAAATAATTTTTGTCATTGCAAGAAAAAAATTTATACCTAAAAATGTGGAAATTTTGTAATAAACATTGGAGGGTCAGACTTATATTAAGTTTACACATGACTTTAATAGAAATATGCCAAGATAGACATTCTGTATCTAGTATCTTGCCACTGTGAACATTTCATAGGTCACTAATAATAAACAACGCTACTAATTTAGAAGTAAATATTCCTCATTGGTATTTAAAAACATCAGTGATTGTTACTTATTTTAAACTTTAACTATATTGCTGTTGAAAGTGATCAGGTATTTTTCTCATATTTAAAATGTCCCAATAATTTTGGACAAACAAAAGAACAGTTACAAACTCTTGACAAAACATAAAATAAAACCACTCCAGAGTTGTCTTGAGTGAGTGAATATAGGGAAAAATTTGGAAGAGTTCAGCCTTAAAGGAAAAGGCTACATGAATATGTTTCCTATTTCAGGGCATGGGTAGTTAAAATATCATCAGAAAGTTCAGCTGTATTTTAAGAATGAGGAACCCTCCCCTCACTGCAAAAAAGAGGAGTCTGAGAATCAGGGTACCAGAGAGTGACCAGGAAACCCTGGGAAGGTAAGAAATTGAATTCTGTATATGAGTTTGCCAAGAGTATATGCATCTGCAGAGAAAACCAAAAGTAGTCTGATTTGAGATCTAAACTCCTATACACTGCAGAAATGTACAGCAGAGTTTTGGTCCAACTTAGATTTTGCTAGACAGAAACATCAACTCTTTTCAGAACAAAGTACAATTATAAATACCCACAGTACAATATTCACATGTTCAGAATACAATCCCAAATTACTTGACAGAGAAACAGCCAGGTAAATAGAATCATTTTCTCAAGGAAAACAAAAGCGGCATATTCCAAAAATGACTCCGGTGTTGACATTATTAGAAAAAAATTTTAAAATAGCTCTTAAAATTTGTTACTGAGGTAAGCTAAATTTAGAAAATTTTATCAAAGAAATAGAAAATAGTCTTTTAAATGGAAATTTTACAATGGAAAAATGCATTCTCAAATATTTAGAGGCAGGGCTTAATGGCAGAAAAGACATGTCAGAAGAAAGGTACAGTAAGTTTGAAGATAGATTAATAGTGATTATATCATCCAATCTGAAAAAGAGAAAGAAAAATTGAATAAGAGAGAAAAAATGACTAAGATTGTCAGAGCCCCTGGCACAGGTCAGATATATTTCCTCCATGGGTTTTGACCATTCCTTTAACTACATATGAGTAATTGAAGTGCCAAAGGAATCAATTTGAGAGGACTGAGCAAATAAATTTTGAATAATTGCTGAATATCCCTAAAATTGGAGAAATATAGATTTATAGATTCATGAAACTTAGCAAAATCCAAGCAGGATGAATTACACATAGACACACAGACACATACCCCAAGTTCATCAAAGTTAAACTACTGAAAACCAACATTAAAAACATTTCTTAAAATCAATTAGACAAAATTTGTACACTAAATATGGATGAAAATGATTTTAGTTTTTAATTTTTTGAAATTTAATATTTATTTATTTTTGAAAGAAAGAGAGAGAGAGAGTGCGAGAGGGGAGGGGCAGAGAGAGATGGAGACACAGAATCTGAAGCAGGCTTCAGGCTCTGAGCTGTCAGCACAGAGCCTGACAGGGGGCTTGTATCACGAACTGTGAGATCATGACCTGAGCTGAAATCAGATGCTTAACTGACTGAGCCACTCAGGTGCCCCTTATAAAACGTTTTTTAATGTTTATTTATTTTTGAGAGAGAGAGAAAAAGGCACAGAGTTGATATTTTTTTAGAGTAACAATGATTCTAATGATCTCTGACTTCTCTGAGGAAACTACAGAGGCCAAAAGAGAGTGAAAAACATTTATAATGTTAAAAGAAAAAAAGAACAAAGGTGAAAAATTTTAAACAAAGTAAATCTAAGAGAAACTATTGATGCCAGATCCATAGTATGAAAGAGAAATGTTAAATAAACTTCTTAAGGCTGAATTAATTATTCCAGAGGTAAATTCTAGTCTTCAAGAATAAATAATGAAAATAATAAATGTTAAATATATATGTGAACATATATATAAACAAATATATATGAAACAAATACATATGTGAAACTATACCAATTAAAAAAAAAGAAAGCACACTTTTTAAGAAAAAGTAGTAGTTAATTTTTTAATAAAAATTTAATTCAAGGGCTTCCTGGGTGGCTTGGTCAGTTAAGCATCCTACTTTAGCTCACATCATGATCTAGCAGGTCATGAGTTTGAGCCCTGTGTCTGGCTCTGTGCTGACAGCTCAGAGCTTGGAGCCTGCTTTAGATTCTGTGTCTCCCTCTCTCTCTCTGCCCCTCTCCTACTCATGCTCTGCCTCTGTCTCTCAAAAATAAATAAAAACATTAAAAAATTAAAAAAAAATAATTCTAGTATTGTTAACATACAGTGCTGTATTAGTTTCAAGTATACAATATAGTGATTCAACACTTCTATAGATTACTCAGGGCTCATCATGATATGTGTACTCAATCCCATTCACCTATTTCACCCATTCCCTTAGTCACCTACCCCCTGGTAACCATAATCCTGTTCTCTATACTTAAGAGTCTATTTATGACTTGTCTCTTTTTTCTTTGTTCATCTGCTTTCTTTTTTGAATTTCATATATGAGTGAAATTATATGGTATTTGTCTTTCTATGACCAAGTTGCTTCATTTAACATTATACTTTCTAGATCCATTCATGTTGTTGCAAATGTCAAGATTTCATTCTTTTGAACACTAATTCAAAAGCACTAATTCAAAAATATATATGCCCCCTATGTTTATTACAATATTACTTACAGTAGCCAAATTATGGATACACCCTGTGTTCACTTTCAGATGAAGGGATAAAAAAGTTGTGGGGGGTGTGTTTTTGTATTTTATACATCAATTTTAAGGTTAATATGGAAGCATAAACAACTTTCCAAGTAAATTTAAAATAGAAGAACAAAGTTGGAGGAAAAACACTACCTGACTTCAAGATATAAAGTTACAGTAATCCAGACTTTGGTTTCATAGGTTTTTCTGAAAGGGACAGATAATAAATACTTTGCATTTGCAGCCCACATGTATGGTCTTTTCACAATTACTGAACTTTGCTATTATACCCTAGAAGCTACATGGACAATACATAAACAAATGAACTTGTGAAAGAAATTTACAAAAATTGGCAGCATGCCCAACTTAACCTGGAGGTCAGAGTTTGCTGACACTGGACTTGGCCAAAGGATAGACCTATAGATCAATGGAACAAAATAGAGTCCAGGGTAGATCCACTTATGTTTTGTTAGTTTTCAACAAAGATGCTAAATAAATTCAGTGGTGAATATTTGGTAGTAGTTTCTTTATGTAGTTATAATTTGCAATTTCTAAGTAATGGTGTCAAACATGATTTGTCAGTGAGAACTTTATTGAAATATTTGTTAAAATATATTTTGGGAGGGGAATTTAAAAAGACTGGCAGTACAAAAATTTGATGAATATGTGGAACCACTAGAACTCTTATGTATTGATAATTAAATGTAAATTACACACTATTTTGGAAAATGGTTTAGTAATTTCTTAAAATGGTTTAGTAATTTCCTAAAATGCTAAGAAAATACCTACCAAACAAAACCGCAATTTTACCCCTAGTTATGTACACGAGACATAAAAAGGTATGTCCTCACAAAAACTTATAAGTGAATATTAATAGAGTTATCCATAATAGCCAAACCTGGAAAAATTTTGTGTATATCAACTGATGATTGATAAAACAACTATTGCATATCCTTGCAATGGAATAATAGCAAAAAAAGTAACACATCTCTGAAACAAGCCACAGCAGGGATGAATGTGAAAATTACTTCTGATACCTAAAAGAAATCATATATATTTATTTTTTCTAAATATATACATAATTTTATGTAATTTTATAAATATATATGTATACATATAATTTTAGAAAATTCAATCTAATTTACAGTGAACAAAAGACAATCAGTTGTTCCTTATAACCGGGGATAGAAAAAGATTGAGACAAAAGGGATATTTTAGGAGAAATGAAAATTGTTTGTATCTTGAGTCTGGTGGTGTTTGTATAGAAGTATACAATATTTAAAACTTGTCAAATTTTTATCTTAAATAGATGCAGTTTACTATATACAATTTATATCTCAATAAAGCTCATGAAATGAAAATGACATGGTAACTACTATTTTATTTATAAGTAAACCTAATTTAGAAAGATGTTTATAATGTAACTGAATGCAATATAGAGACCTGTTTTTTTTTTAATTTTTATGTTTATTAACTTTTGAGAAAGACAGAAAGAGAGAGAGAGAGTGAACGGAGAAGGGGCAGAAAGAGAGGGAGACACAGAATCCCAAGTAGGCTCCAGGCTCTGAGCTCGAATCACAAATCCCAAGACCATGACCTGAGTCAAAGTCTTACACTTAACTGACTGAGCCACTCAGGTGCCCTAGAACTTTCGGGTTAATTCTGTTTTAGTGCCTGAAAGAACTTTTGCGGAATAACAGTACATAACCTCATCAGAGATAAAATCTGGCATACTAAAATTTTGAAACTAGGCTTATATATTGATTTCATTGTTCATAAAAAGTTCCATTTTTTTTAAACAATCAGAATGCATTCAGGAAACAGAAATCACTGAATGATATTTAAAACGTAATACAGGGGCGCCTGGGTGGCTTAGTCAGTTAAGCGTCTGACTTCGTCCCAGGTCATGATCTCATGGTTCGTGGCTTCCAGCCCCGTGTTGAGCCCTGTGTGGGGCTCTGTGCTGACAGCTAGCTCAGAGTCTGGAGCGTGTTTCGTTCGGACTCTGTGTCTCCCTCTCTCTCTGACCCTCCCCTGCTCATACTGTCTCTCTCTCTCTCTCAGAAATAAACATAAAAAAAAAAAATAAAATGTAATACAAAGATTAGTTAACTATCAACAAGAGATTGGACTACTTATTAATTAGTAAAATTATTGGCTACCTGGATAAAGAGAAATCTTAGGAAGATAGGAATAGCACTTCCAGGGATAGGAAGTAATAGGATCATATAGGATAATGATAATCTGATATTAAGAATATCCTTACTTCATTACGTTGAATGGCAGATGAAGACAAGAGACTAGTACACCAATTGTGAACAACCAAAATACAATCTAATTTCATCTTACATGGGAACTTTATCTTAATTGATTAACAGCTGGTCTTAATTATTTATTGTGTTGCCATAAACAGAACAGATGGACATTTGACAGCATAGCATCTGATTTTCAAATTTATGCACAAATGCTTTCTAGTTTTTCTTAGTCATGGCTGATTTCATTCTTATAGGCAGCCTTATATTTCTCATTTTTATATTACTTTCCTCAGAGAAAACACATTGTTACATATTATTTTGTTTACTAAATAAAGTAGAACAGTTGTTTGCTTTCCTATAGTTACAGAATCCTAACTGTCCTCAAAAGATCATCTCATGTAATCCCATACCCTTATATTACGTACTTGACTCCATTAAATTTTTCAAGCATAACACTAGCTCTTCATAATAGTCAAATTTCTAAGTGGGCTTCCTATTTCCACTACTCTTTTTTATCTTAAACCTGGCCTCTTGTATTCCAATTTATGTGTGTTATTATATATTTCATATTCCTTGGGATCAATATTTGGCTGGTTAAAGGAAACCATTGGATCTAGCAGGAGATGATTAACAAAGTTATACTATATATCTACATATTGTTTTTTAATTTAAAACGTAAAAAAGTACATCATTTGATAATCTTTTACGTAGAGCCAATTTACCCTTATGTATGGGTCTTAATAATGCCTAATATGCTTCACCATTTCAAAAGTATACCTGTGGAACATCATCTACAATATTCAGTTGAATTCTTTAAGTTGGAATACTTCTAAAGACAAAGAGAAAGTAATATGCATTTAGAACAATGCTATATTTCTATGATTTTTCTCTAGTATTTTATAATTTTGTCCTATTAAATTTAGTTGTATTTTTATTAACTTGCCTTTATAAAATAAATACAATGCCAATAAAATTTATAAAATTTATAGAATTTCAAGTAAATTATAATAATCTTGTTTTTTACTTCTTACATGGGCTTAAGTAGTATTTATTTAAACTATATCTTACTATTCTATGTACAAGTAGCTACATTATATGAAACAAAATAGAATTATGGTAAGGATATATTTCATTACATAGAACAGTTTTCCCCAAATATACCAAAGGATAACATAGTGAATGTCAGCGTTATATATTAGCCAATATACTAAGCACATGAATAGTGGTAAAAATGGCAAATTTTTTTGAGCTGAAATTTTTTTTGAGAGTTTCTCTTGACTTACTCTTCCCATTCCATTATACTACTAACTAAATTGGCTATTAACACATAAAATGAATCTCTGCAAATATAGGCAGTACAAAGACATGCAACATGTTTTAGTGGGATAAGTGCCAATTTCAGAAATATTTACTCAGCTATATATCATTCTAATCATTTACCCAACAATGTATTTAATCTCTGCTTATACACTGGGCTCTGGGCTGAACACTGGGGATACACAGAGAAACCAAACCATTCAAAGACTGGGTGGTTTCAAGTCCAGTTTTACTTACTGAATGAATGATCTGGAAAAAATAATCATTTTCTTACTCTAATCCTCAAAGATTTTTTTTCTAAGGTAGAATAAGTATACATAGATCTGATGAAAACTAAATAAGTTAGTATGGGAATAAGCCACTCAAAATTATTAATATAAATAATTGTTGACAATACCTATTTTTATTAGTACACTGAGTTTTTAAAATGATGATTATTGTAGTAAAGAAAGAGAGAGAAATGATAAATAAGAGATAAGTAAAAGCAATTTCAAAACATATGCAGGATTAGGAAACATTGAGCAAATATGAGAATGTAGAGCATCAAATGCCCTGAAGAATATATTCTTGAAGTTTCTAAAAGGGTTTGGGGGACTCAGTTTGAATTGCCCTGAAAAACATTTTGTTAGTTCTTTTGTTTTGTGCATTTTTAAAAAGATATTTATAATTATATTAGCAGTATATCGTAAGCATTGAAGAGAGGAGTTATAAAAATTCCATGGTTATGTAAAATGAAGGCCTTATTAACTTAAGCTAGGAAAATGCTACTTAAACTAAACCAGTGTTTATCTATTAAAATTTTCAAGTTACTTCGCATTCGTGGTCTTATATATGTAGTTTGTTACCAGAGATTATTTTCAGCTATTCTTCCTTGAAAAACATACCGCCACTTCTCTTTGAAAACACATGATTATAGGTGATAAAGAAAGGATGGATAGTTAAAATCTACAGATAAGTCATAATTTACATTTATTCCAGGTTTTACAATATTAAATTGAACTGTTTTTTATTTTCAAATTAATGACCCAATGTAAACCCTCTGATAAAACACTAATTGATAGGGAAATCATACTACTTTTTAGCAGTACATACCTTAAGTTTCAGTCAATAACTGCTCTCCTGTAATTTACTTAATTTTCCACATTTACATGTTTTAGGTCAAAGTTTTGGGACTGTTTCATTCATTGCATTTTTAAACTAGTATTTCACCTGTGGAAAATAATTTTTTTCTACCATTTCCATAACAGATGATGTTGGCTTAGTATGTAGAACAAGGCAAGTGTAACAGAGGCAAGAATTGAATAATATTGGGTAATCTTGGATAATCATGTTTTGCAGGAATGTATTTAAGTGTAGACAATAATTAAATCTGGAAAGGAATACATTTATTCAACAAGTATTTATATACAGGTGTCCGTGTGTCAGGTACTTTTCTACATGCTGGAAATAAAAACCAACAATGATATACATACAAACATACAAACACATGTACAAACACACACACAATTATTGTCCTTAAAGATATTTTATTTTTGTTATTTTATGAATCTGAGTTTACAAGTAATAGGGAATGAGTATATTGGGGATAGAGTACCTGAGCAAGTTTTAGGAGATTTAAACCAATCTTATGGAAGAAGGATTCATTGAGGAAGGGTCAGAGAGAAGTCCAACTCAGGCCAGTATACAAGGTCAGTGTCCAAAAGCTAAAAATAATGGAGTAGGATAAAAGGGAAAAAGAATGATGTACAAACAAGGAGTCATGAAGTTGTGGAAAATAACGAATACTAGATGGTGTGTGCCTCAATCTTATTCTTGGTCAGTGAATGAAAATTCAGAGTGAAACAAAACCTAACCACTAAGCTTCTGAGATGATTGAGGTGATTGTATGGCGAGGGGGCAGAATCTACTTGGCATGCTTAAAAGTGGAATAAAAAATTATACACTTTCTTCCTTTAAGCCAACTTTTAAAACTTAATTATTCTGGATAGTTTGATTCTTTATTAAAGAGAGTAAACTTTTGATTTTAATTATCATTATAGAAAAATATAAAATATGCTAGGCTTTATACTTTGTATTGAGTTATCAAAGATATGGCATTAGCATTTATTTCTGCCTATATCAAAGCAGGATAAAATTACTGTGAAAATGAATTCATCCATAAAAGAATACAGTTAAATAATATGAAATTCAGCGTTGGAGGTTCTAGGGTAAGGGAAGATTCACTTTATCCTTCAGATTGGTGCTTTTGTACAAACATGACATTTTGGTTGGAATTTGTGTTTGACAGCTCTATAATGTAATTTTCCAGAATGTGTTGAAGTGGAACCAAATGTCATTGGCTTCATTCAATAGATTTTCTGCCTGATGGAAAACACCATTACTATTCTATTTATTTTTACAACCAATGAAAACATTGATTCTTTTTATTTGTGAAGTTCTTTTATGTATAAGTTTCCAGAAGATAAGGATCATGTAATAGCCCCTATATATGTTCATGATTGAGCATTGATTGACTTTGATCTCTAAGAAACTGCCTGTGTTTAGTTCCATTTTGGCATTACTTGCACAGGCAGTTAACAGGTAGTATATTGGCTGAAGGCGTATATGAGAGTGAGGGAAGAATTCTGTGAAATAATTTAAAAGCTGTTCATGTAAAAGCCCTTCATAAGTACAGAGAATGAAAAAGGGATTTCATAATATAAAACAAATTCATAATTTCATAAGCTGAGTCAAATACAAGTGCCAAGTGAGAAAAGAAACACTGGGGTCTTAGGACATTGTACCATTGGAGAAAAGAGGCAGAGATAAGGCTGAGGTCATTGGAGCTCAGAGGTCAGATATAGGTTATGGTGTGGGTCAGAGTGACACACCTTGAAAAAAAAATTATTGGTTGTAGGTATCGTAATAAGGAAGACCAGCCAGACATGAATTTGGTTGTTGTTTGTTTGTTTGTATGCTTTTTGGTTTTTTAAAACCGGTTAAATTGAAATTAAGATTTTAAAATAAAATATTACATAACTTTCTATCAGATTAATCACAGTTATCTTTATGACTCTAGGGAAGCTGTGACAACTTGGAAATGGGGCTATTACTGGGCATTTGTGTGAGTTTTGAACTTTTTTAAAGTACGATTTGTTGCTTATCTATTTTCCACTAATAAAAGGAGAGGAGTCTATCTCTTACCGTGCAAATTGTAACTTTAATCAATCTACTTTGACACTGACCATGGGAATAAAATAACTATAAATAAAAATATATAATATATATATAATATATATAAATAAAAAAATAAAAATAAAATAAATAAAATAATTTGTTAGTATAAGAGAAATCTAAACTGCAGGGAGCTTGCGATTTTTAATGCATAAACTTAAGTTCTTAATTTGTATTTGTCTCCTACAATACTTTTCAGCATGAAGGTAATGTATGTAGGTAAGAAATCAGGATGCTGAAATGATTGGTGGGAAACGGAAATGTTCGAACTCCTATAAAAGTCCACTTTACATTATAATATTGTTTATTTTATATAATAAGAATGTAAACATGAGGAGTTAGACCAAAAGGTATTGTAAACTAGGTACCTGGACTATATTGTGTGGTTCCAGACTATACCATAAACCTGGTCTCTGGGAAATATGACAAACAATATAAGAACCTCTTTGTACTTCTCAAGCCTATCTTACTCATCAGCTAGCTTTTCATGGGAGGTCATTTGTGAATGAACTTCTAGGCTATGGGTCTTTTAAAGAGTATGAAACATTCACTTTGCTTGAGTCAGAGGTATCTTTGCTGCCTTCTTCTAATTCATTACATATGTAAATCTCTGTCCCAACTTGGCCAGACTCATGAAAATTGTTCATGTGACAATGGAGGCAGAGAATGGATGGATGCCTCACAAGCCACTGAACACCAGTTGTTGCTGGCAACCACCAGAAGGATCTTCTAGAACCTTCAAGATAGCATGGCTCTGCCACCTTGAGCTTAGGTTTCTTCCTTCCACAACTATGAAAGAATAAATGTTTGTTGTTTTAAGCCACCAAGTCCGTGGTATTTTGTTACAACAGCCCTAAAAACGAATAGAAAGTGCTACAATGAAACATCTTCAGGCATAACACTACTGACAGATAATAAAGCATGGATGAATTTCAAATACTCTGCTAATAGAAAGACATGAGACTCAAAAGATCACGTATTGCAAGACTTCAGTTATATGAAATGTCTGCCTATGAAAGCAGAAAGTAGATTACCGGTTTCCCGGAGATGGGGGTGAGAAGCATGGTTATCTGCAAACGAGTGGAAAGGGTCTCTGAGGTGATCAAAATGTTTTCAAATGGAATTACTCTGCAAATTTACTGATTTCTATAATTTACTAATTATGATTTCCATAATTTCTAAATTTACTAATACTTATTGTAGACCTACTCATGAGTGAATGCTATGGTATGTGTATTATACCTCAATAAAGTTCTATTAAATAAAAAAAACATGCTACGAAGAACAGTGAAGGAAGAAATAAGTTAAAGAGTGGTGGCCCTTGAGAATATAAACAAGAATGATGGATTGGGTGTGGGGTGGGGAAGAATCTATAAATATAGGATATTTCTTTTTACTCTGGACACACTTTCCAGTTTTTCTTTTTAATTATTAAAAACACATATTCTGTTTTTATGTGCATGCTATAATTGGGGAATAAATTGGGAAATTATATAAGAGCAACAGGGAATTAGTAACAGAGCTTAAATATTTGAATCTATTCAAGAAGATGACTCTGGGGCGCCTGGGTGGCTTAGTCGGTTAAGCGTCCGACTNTTGATTTCAGGTTTCTATAATTCATTTGAAAGAGTAAGAGGTAATCTCAAAAAACTTTTGATATTTCAACAGGAATATTATAAATAAGAATTGTTATATGAACTAACTTTTACATTTTATGTTTATGTACAATTATATTAACTTCCTGGTGTGATCACATTTCTCTCGTGATTAGAGTTTCTAATGATAGGTTTTAATTAATAGAAAAGTTATTAAATTACTAGTTGACACATGCTATTGTTTAATCAAGGATACTCCTAAGAACCTAATGTCTTATATGAAAATAATAGAATGAGATTTGGGAACAGTTATTGTAATTTATATACAGTGTTGCTTAATATGTCAAGTACACCAAGCATACACAGAAGGGGAAGCCAATTGAGAAGCAACAAGTAGGGTGTTGGCAACATATTATACCAAAAATATTATGGAAACTGTTTATTAACATTTTACAACTATTAAATATTACTGACAACATATATGTTTTCACTATAATAATGAAAGTATGGACCCTGATTAATCTGCCTAAATAAAGTGATTTGTAAGCAAGCTAAGCAATGTTTGCATAACCTTAATTTTTTGAATGAAGACTTGCAGAATGCAAACTAAAGTTCATGAATTTTCTATGTTCAATATTTTCTCCTTAAAATGGAAAAAAAATGTTATTTTCAAGTACTGCAAAAGTACTACTGTGTGTAGTTTTATGTAAGATACATAAAATATGCCAATAAAAGACAGTAACTTAAGCAATATTAAATATTTTCATAAGAAACTGTGAAATGAGTTTTATAGCACTCAATACAAAAAGAAATCAAGAGTATTTTACCCACTTACCATATATCTTTCACTATTTTGGACCTTTCATTTATTATGTACCAATTTGCTGTGAAATCTGGAGTGTAATAAAATCTCATATACGTGATGAGACTGATCTTGACTGGTACATAATAGTAATCACTCATCAAGTCAGCTAGATAAACAGAGGGGAGTTTTCCCCAGGTTATCAGTATTAAATGTAAAGCATCATTTACATAAAATTCTTAATATCCTTTACTTTCCATGCTTGTTTTATGATACACCCTTGTTCTTCAAAACAATGACTTTTTCTCATTTTTTACTACCTTCTTCCTCTGATGCAATCTGTAAGTTTGACTCAAATAGACTGCTCTCGATCTAATCATGTCCTTTACAACTATTTTATATATAAGAATACACAATAAGTATATTTATATTAAGCCAGTTCAGCCAGAATCCCATTATATTACCACATAATATTAAGTATATGTTTACACCATGTATAATTACTTTTTAAAATTGAAGTATGGTTGACATACAATATTATATTAGTTGCAGGTGTACAACATACTGATTCAACATTTGTATACATTATAAAATGATCACTCTAGTAAGCTTAGTTATTATCTGTTACCATACGTAGTTATTACTATATTATTGACTATTATTCCTTATGTTGTACTTTATATTCTTATAACTTATTTATGTTATAACTAGAAATTATACTTTTGAATCCCATCTACCTGTTCCTCCCACTCCCAACCCCTGTCCCCTGATAACCACCAGTTTTAAAATTGTACTCTGTATTTCTGAGTCTGTTTCTGTTTTGTTTTGCATACCCATTTGTTTTGATTTTTGATTCCACATATAAATGAAATCATACAGCGTTTCTCTCTCTGACTTATTTTACAGCCTAAAATCCTCTAAGTCCATCCATCTTGCTGCAAATGGCAAGATTTCATCTTTTTATGGCTGAGTAATATTTGTGTGTGTGTGTGTGTGTGTGTACACACAAACACATCTTCTTTATCCAGTTACCTCTCAATGGACATCTTAGGTTGATTCTGTGTCTTGGCTAATGTAAATAGACCTGCAATTAACACAGGGGTGCATATATTTTCTTTGGATAAATAAGGAGTTTGTCCAAATTTTCTCTGGACAAATACCTGGAAGTAGAGTTGCTAGATCATCTGGCGTTAAAAAAAATTTTAGTGTTTTATTTATTTTTCAGAGAGAGAGAGAGAAAGAGCGAGAGAGAGAGCGAGTGTGATCAGGGGAGGGTCAGAGAGAGAGGGAGAGACAGACTCTGAAACAGGCTCCAGGCTCCGAGCTGGCCGTCAGCACAGAGCCTGACGCGGGGCTCAAACCCACGAACCATGAGATTATGACCTGAGCTGGTCGGATGCTCAACCGACTGAACCACGCAGGTGCCCCAGCATTTTTATTTTAAATATTTTGAAGAATCTCCATAGCATTTTCCATAATGGTTGCACGAATTTACATTTCCACCAAAAGTGCATGAGGTTTCCCCTTCTCATCCTTTCCAACATTTGTTATTTCTTAGTAATAACCATTTGACAAGTGTGCAGTGATATCTCATTGTGGTTTTGATTTGCATTTACCTGATGATTATGGATGAGCATCTTTTCATGTGTCTGTCGGCCATCTTTATGTCTCTAGAAAAATGTCCATTCAGGTCTTCTGCCCATTTTAACATCAGATTGTTAGCTTTTGTTTTGGCTGTTGAGTTGTATGAGTTCTTTATATTTTTTGGATATAAATCCAACATTAGATATATCGTTTGCAAATGTCTTCTCCCATGCAGTAGAGTGTTTTTCCATTTTGTTGATGGTTTTCATCATGTACAGAAGCTTTTTAGTTTCATGTAGTTCCAGTTGTTTATTTTTGCTTTTGCCCTTTCCTGAGGAGACAGGGAAAAAATCCTGTTAACACTAATGTCCAAAAGATTACTGCCTAAGTTTTCTTTGGGACTTTTATGATTTTAGCTCTTACTCTTTAGCGCTTTAGATCTTCAGTCTTATTTTTTTTTTTGAGTTTATTTTTGTAAATGATATATATGTATAAGAAAGTGGTTCATTATGTTCTTTGGCATATAGTTATCTCATTTTCCCTTGCACCATTTATTGAAAAGACTGTCTTTTCCTAATGGTATATTCTTGTCTCTTTTGTAATATATTAATTAGCCATCAAAAAAGGTTTTTTTAATTGGATTTTCTGTTTTGTTCTACTGATGTAGGTTTCTGTATTTTTTTGCCATTACCATATTGTTTCAATTTCTATAGCTCTGTATTATAGTTTGAAATCTGGGATTGTGATACCTCCAGTTTTGTTCTTCTTTCTCAAGATTATATTGGCCATTCATGGTCATCTGTGGTACCACACAAATTTTAGGATTCTTTGCTCTAATTCTGTGAAAAATTCTATTGGTATTTTGGTAAGGGTTGCACTGACTCTGTAGATTGCTTTGGGTAGCATGGACATTTTAATAATATTAATTCTTCCAATCCATGCACACAGTATAAATTTCTATTTATTTGTTTTCTTCAATTTCTTTCATCACAATATCTTATAGTTTTCAGAGTAGAGTTGTTGCATCTCCTTGGTTAAGTTTATTTCTAGGTTTTTTGTTTGTTTTGTTTGTTGGTGCAATTGTACATGAGCTTTTAAAAAAATTCTCTAACAGTTCATTATTAATGTATAACAATGCAACAGATTTTTGTATATTAATTTTGTATTTTGCAACTTTGCTGAATTTATATTAGTTCTAATAGTTGTTTGGCAGTATCTTTAGAATATCATATATAGTATCATGTGATTTGCAAATTGTGACACTTCTATTTTTTTCCTTACCAATTTGGATGACTTTTATTTCTCTTTCTTGTCTGATTGCCATTAGTAGGACTAAAAGTGGTGAAAGTGGGCATTCTTTTCTTGTATTTTATCTTAGAGGAAATGCTTTTTACTACTGAATATGATATTAGTTGTTGATTTGTCATATATGGCATTTATTATGTTCAGGCATGGCTCTTTCTATAGCTACTTTGTTGATTTTTATCATGAATTGATATTATATTTTCTTGGCTTTTTCTGCATCCAAGAGATATACATATGATGTATCATATTGATTGATAAATACTAAATAATTCTTGCATCTTTGTCCTACTTGATCCCACTTGATCATGGTATATGATCCTTTCAGTGTATTGTTGAATTTGGTTTGTGAATATTTTATTGAAGATTTTTGCATCTATGTTCCTCAGGGATATTGGTCTGTAGTTTTCTCTTTTATGCAGTGTCATTGTCTGATTTTGATATGGGTAATGCTAGCTTTATAGAATGAATTTGGAATAATTCCTTTCTCTTCCATTTTTTGAAAGAGGTTGAGAAGAGTAGATATTAGCTCTAAATGTTTAGTAGGGGCACCTGGGAAGCTCTGCTGGTTAAGTGTCCAAATTTGGCTCAGGTCATGATCTCATGTTTTGTGTGTTAGAGCCCAGCATCAGGCTCTATGTTGGCAATGCAGAGCTTGGAGCCTGCTTCAGTTTCTGTGTCTCCCTCTCTCTGCCCCCCTCCCACTCTCTCTCTCTCTCAAAAATAAATAAACATTAAAAGATTAAAAAATAAATAAATGTTTGGTAGAATTAAATTGTGTAGCCATTTTGTCCTGGACTTCGCATTACTGAGGGAGTTTTTGATTGCTGATTCAATTTCTTTACTAGTAGTAATACATCTGGTCAACTTTTCTATTTCTTATTTTTTTTTCTTGATGTAGGCCTATATTTGCTCTAAACTTCCTTGTTAGAGCCATTTTTGCTGCATTCTGTAAATCATGAAATGTTGTGCTGCCATTTTCATTTGTGTCAAGGTATTTTTTAAAATTTCCTTTTCAATTTCTTCATCGAGCCATTGATTTTTAAGTAACATGTTTTTTAGCCTTCATATGTTTGTGTTTCTTCCAGTTTTTCTTGTATTCATTCTAGTTTCATACTAAAAATGCAATTCAACTCAGATCACTGTGGTGGTGGTGGTGGGGAGGTCTGCATATGATAGAAACACAATTAGAAGAAATTAGACATAATAGTTGCTATAACATAGGGAGGCCATTTCATAGAATTATTGTGTAGGTAAAGCAGAAATTAGAGGTCATATTTTACATAATGTTGAAATATTTAAAGGTATTAATATCCAGAGAGAACGAAAAGTTAATAAAAACCACTTGGCAATATGATTATAGTCTATAAATTGCTAATCTGATGTGCAGACAGCAGCTGTGTCACTTTGCTAGGGAGGTCAAGGAGCTGCACCTGCTTTTTTTCTGCCTGAAGGAGAAGAAGGCAAATGGTCAGCTAATCAACTGACACCAAAGAATTTTATAAACAAACACTTGATATGTGGGGACACAGCTGAGTGAGAAAAAAAGGGAGAGACAATTGTGCTTCTAAGTTGGTAGTTTTTGGCTTATTACATTAAAATACCTCATTTTACAGCACAGTATGAGCTCTAGAAAAGGATGTAGTTATTTGGAAGATCATTATATGATCTCTAAGGTCTCTTCTGTTTCAAAAAGTCTAAAACTTCATGTCTTGTTGCTTTATTGTTCTATACTTATGCATATACCTATGTATACTATACATATAAACATATTTAAATTGCAGTAGTTTGAGAAAGTTTTTCACAAGTACAGTATTCTAGTTCACTGTCAAATATTCCTTCAAAATTTTACCCTTTTCCTTAAACATGGACAAAAACATAACCACTGTATTTAAGGAATTTCTCTACAGTAATGAAATAGTCAGATATAAAAACATAATGCAATAGTTTAAAACAGGACATTTTAGGGATGTCTGGGTGGCTCACTTGGTTGACTATCTATCCAACTTTGGCTCAGGTCATTTCTATCATTGGGCTCACTGCTGTCAGCATGGAGCCTGCTTCAGATCCTGTGTTCCCCTCTCTCTGCCCCTCCCCTGCTCTCTCTCTTTCCCTCTCTTTTAAAAATAAAAAACATTAAAATATAGGACATTTCATTAGAAACTGTCAAGGAGACAATGAACTGAGAAAGTTGCATAAGTAATTAAATAATCATATAAATTATAGTTCATGCAAATTAGTAATTCACTTACATACACTCTGATTACAAAAAATAACTTTAATATGCACACAGTGAAATCATTCAGTTGATTATATTTTAATAGGAAATACTTCACTTTACAACGCTTATACATTATCATGTAAGAACACTTTTTTAAAAAAAAATTAAAAAATTTTTCACTTACTATATATGTGTCTTTGCATTTATTTCAAATTTTGGAAGCTACCATTTAGTAAATAGTTAAGAAGCAGTAATGCAAGACCTAAGTACATTAATTCTAAGATTGAATTAGTTCCGTCTTGGGCTCTAACCATTATTATTCACTGTGTTCTGTACCCTATCCTAGATCCTCTGCATTTTATTTTCTTAACTTTCTTTCTTTCTTTTCCTCCCCCCCTTTTGGCCTTTTTATGCAATGCATAACCAACTACCTTTAAAATAAAAGGAGCAATGCATCTATTTGCTCCATCTTGGACATTATTCTCTCCCAATGCCTAGCAATTACAATATAGCACATTATTTACGATTCAGAACAAACCGGTAATAAGCATTGTATAGTTTAGTCTTATTGTTAAGAACCTGAATACCAAATGGCAAAGGCAGGCACAGCATGTATTCTACAAGTGTGGTGTGTAACCTCTTTTTCATATGCTTTTCCTTTATACTTGCAAATTGGATAAATGCAGCCATAGGTGTTTTGACAGCTAATTAAATGTGAATATGTGCATTTATATCTCAGCTTACTACTAGTGTTTGTGGAAATAAATAGAATTTGTATAATTTGTTCTGAAATACTTTAAATTCGGTTGCCTACAAATCTGATTTTATCATGCATACTGAAACATTCAAGTTGGAATTTCTGGTGTGTGTGGATGTGTATACATGTACATATCTACACACTTATTGCCAGTTTGAAAGTATATTTTATATATCTCATATACCACCAAACCTGTGGAGAGCAAATAATGTTAGTTTGGAAATAAATTTGAAGTCCCTAGCTTTTTTGAAGGCCCTAGCTGTTTTTCATTATTCTTAGTCTTTGTGTTTTCTAAAAATTCTTCTGGAAAGAACATGCAGTAGGGCTTTTAGAATACTTATATCCATGAGAAAACATATTGTTCTTACTATGTTGGAGTTTCATTATCTTGGGTTAGTCACAGAGAATATGAGCAGTAGTACAGCCTTCTGAATTATGATGGAAGATGCATGTGACCCTGAACAATGTATGTATTAAAATATAACATAAACTGCAGGGCACCTGGATGACTCAGTCAGTTGAATACCTGACACTTGATTTCTGGTCAGATTGTGATCTCACAGTTGTGAGATTGAGCCTCATGTCAGGCTCAGCACAGAGCATGGAGCCTACTTGGGATTCTCTCTCTTTCTGTCTCTCTTTGACCCTCTCTCACTCATTCTCTCTCTCTCTCTTAAAATAAGTAAACCTAAAAATCTAAATATACCATAAACTGATCTGCAATTCAACAAAGTATTTTAGATTTAAAACAATCGATAATTTAACTATGTTCTTACATCCTGCATTTCCCTATAAAATTCATTATAAAATATATGGAAAGTATAGATAACAAAAAAGAAGTATAGGGGAATAAAATGGGGCATCAGTTTGGACAATAAAAATGTACAAAATAAATCCAGTATAACAAAGAATGGACCTTAAATTTGGCTTTAAGTTTTGGAAATTAAAATGAAATGAGAAATTGAGAAGATTGATAATGTACAATAACAAGGAATATAAAGAAATTCCAATTGTTCATCTTAAGATGAAAATTACTTTTTCTTGAAGTTACCTATAAAAAAGAACATCACTGTAAGTAGCAATGCCTTTAACAAGAAGATTATAATAAACCTCAAGTGTGTTTTCTACTTTCCTCAAAAAATGTTAATGAGATTCCCGTTATGTTTAACAAAAATATTACCAAAGGGTGGCCATATATGGCAAAATCTAAACTCCCTGCTGGCTTGGCTAAATTATGATAGATGTTCACAGAATGTCTTTCTATCATTTCTTCATAAATACTGTTATAGTATTTCTCAAATACTTTATACTCTATATAAATGTATTCACTATAATTTATTAACTTTATTAACTGAATTTATTTAACTGAATTTTTATTAACTGAATTTAATTAACTGAATTAATTTTAGTTAAATAGTTCTCAAAATTACCTTTCAGAAACCACTCATGTGATTTGGATATTTCCCATCCTACCATTACCTGGAGGGAGATGATTGGTATTACCCAGTCAGCTATCACATTCTTTTTTTTTTTTTCTTTCAGCTGTCACATTCTTTTAGTTAAAAAGAGAGATTTGGGAATAGCCATGCTTCCTGAGCAAAGCTTATGAGAAGTTATGATGCTTGCTGAGAGTTTTGTGACAGAGTTATATGTTTCTTTTTTAAAAACAAATTTAGACGTGTATCTGTTTGACATATTGCTACTAATTTTTCTTACAACCATATGGCACTTAGAAATGACTCCATCCATCCTAATGTGGGACAAAGGCCTGATGAGTTTTAATGTTAAGTTCATTGATCCACTAGAAACACGGAACAGACTACTGTTAACTTATGTAAGTTAGTATGTTCCCTCGTGTTGCAAGTTAGATTTTTAGTATTTTCTATGAACTTATGATTGGTGAAGGGAAGGGGTGAGAGATGAGCTAGATGGGTAATAGGTATTAAGGAGCATACTTATGATGAGCACTAGGTGTTATATGTAAGTAATGAATCACTGAATTCTACTTCTGAAAGCAATATTGTACTGTATATAAGTTAACTTAAATAAATAAATAAATACACAAATAAATAAATAAAATTATTAAAAAATTAGAGTTTAATACTTATAAAGCAGTATATACACAGGGATAAAAATTTAAAGGGTAAAAATGCAATCAGAATACAAAGTAAATACATTTCTAGCTCTTCCTTCACTGCTCAGTTCTATACTGCAGGGGGAAAAATTGTTAAGATATTGTATATAAATTCAAAAATATTCTATGCACGTACAAGCAAATATGTTTTTTTTTGTTTATTACACAGATACTAACATGTTCCACACTCTGTTTTACCTAAGTCTTTCACCAAGAAAATGAATCTTGGAAATTCTTCCATATTAAAGAAAAAGACTCTCATTTGTCTCTTAAGTTTGTGATTTATATAACCAATTCTCTAGAAAAGTCTAGTTAATTGCTCTAATCTCTTGCTACTGTGTATAATAATGCAATGAATAACCTTATATATACATTGTTTTGTGCAGTTGCAAATATACATAAGTATGTGTGTATATATGTGTATTATCTAGAAAGTATCGTTTCTACACATATGTGAAACTTACACACATACGCATTCACACATACAAAATTGTCTTCCATAGTGATTATACTAATTTGTTCTGCCAACAATGTATGAAAATACTAACTTTCCTCTCCAACACAGTACGTTATCAACCTTTTGAAACTTTGATGATCTAAGACATTAAAACACTAATTGAAATTTTTTCTTATTCTGAATATTAAATTTTCTTGAGTCATTTGAATTCCTTGATTTGTAAACTAACTTTATATTCTTTGCCAAATTTTATTAGATTGTTAATCTTTATTATTTTATCTTAAATTTTTAAGAACTAGTTCTGCAAATCAGCCCTTTGTTGTAAGTTATAAATTTACACAAGTTTTTGTTTGTTTTTTTTTTCCACCTTGTATATGAAGTTTTTCTTCACAATGATTTTAAAATTTGGAGTAATTTGAAGTTAAGTTTAAATTTTGATTTGTTTTATCTGAGTATTTGCAATTTATAGCATATATTTGAAAGTCTTTTCCATTCCATATTACTAAAAACCTTATATGAGATTATCTCTTGTTTCCTTTTTCAACATTTATATCTTTGGTATACATGGAAATGATTTTGATAAAAGGTATGGATCAACTTATTTTCCTAGAAGACTAATGAGTAATTCCCATTATTTTAAAAAAAATTTTCTGCTTATACCTCATGGGTAGAAAATGACACTTTTAGTATATTCTACATTTTCTCATCCATCTTGCTTATTTCTTTCTCATCTTATGAAAGCACCATGGGGCTTTAATTATTTGAATATTATTATATGATATTTATTATATAGCAAGTGTCATTCCTACCTCATCTATTATTACTATTTGTTTTCATAATTTTCTTTTTTTCTAATTTGTATTATTTATAAACTTTGAAATCAAATCCATTCTCCTCTAAGTAGGAAAAATGTATAGATGTTTTGTTGGGATCTTTAATGTATATACTAATCTAATTTATAATTAATTTATAATTATTTAAATTATTTAAATAACTTATATTTATTGTAAATCTTTATTTTTTTTGCCAACAATATGGTACATTCTTCTCTTTTTGTTTAAATATCCTTTCTCTGCCACACAGTCCCATTTTAAAGTTTCTCCATACCTCTATCACATATGTCCTATGTTTACTCTTAGATATTTAACATTTATTCTTTTATTTAAAAAAGCAACATGGTAGGCAGAATTTGAAGATGATCCACAGTTCCCTCCTACCTCATATAATCCCTTCTGCATTTACATTGAATTTGTGAATATAAACTATCAATACTACGATCACATTACATTACATGGCAAATGGGAGGTTATACTTGGTGGACCTGATTTATCAGACGAGCCCTTGAGAAACAGAACTTCCTCCAGCTGGTCATAGAAGAAATATTTACAGCACCAGAAGGATTTGACATTGTTAGTGGCATGAAAATAAACAGGGTCATTAAGTAATGATCTATGAGTCACCCATACAGACTCAGAGTGGTCTGGGGCCCACAGCCAGCAAGAAAATAGGGACTTTAATAAGGTAACCACAAGGAATGGAACTCTATTACTAACAGGTATCAGCTTGGACAAGCATCCTGGGCTCCAAATAAGAAGGTAGCAAGTTGACATCTTGGTTTTGGTCTGAGCAGAGAATTCAGTTGTGCTGTGTCAGACTGACAAAGAGAACTCTGTGCTAATAAATAGGTGCTTTATAAGGCACTAAATTTGTGTTCATTTGTTATGCTTCAACAGAAAACAAATACAGGCATGCACATCCGTTTTATCTTCTAAATGTTACTCATTTTCTTTATTTTCTGCCAAATCACTTTATTTAATCAGCTTATAATTAGCCAAAGGGAAAAAAAAATCACTTCTTGGTCTTTAGTTTTTCAGGCAAACAGGTATAGCTCTGCAAATAAGAAAGAATTTGCCTCTTCTTTTCCATTTAAGATTTTTTCCTTGTTCAACATCTTTGATGATTATTATAAAATAACTTTATCTTATTAAAAGTACTTCTTCAGGTGTCTCTGAGGAAATATCAAAAGATCATGACAAGTATATAAAATCACTGCTCTAACTCTTCTTCTCTCAAGGGACCTGATCCCGTTTGTGAGAGTAGGTATCCATTAGGAAAAGAAAACATAGAACTTTCATATACTGTTGGATGCAGTGTATGAGTTGGCATTAATATCAGGGGAACTAAAATAACAAAAAATCATGGTGCTATCATAACATTCTTATAGCAGACACTGTTATAGCAGACACCCCTTGTCTATGTTGGGTTTTTACTGGGAGCACCTGAAACTCTCTGCCTGAGCTCTTTTACTGGCTGCAAGAGAGCCACAGTCATTACAAAAGGCATGGCAAAAATGTTAAGGATTATTCCTTTCCTATTGCTGCTATAACAAATTACCTCAAACTTAGTGGCTTAACGAGTAAAAATGTATTACCTTATTGTTCTCTGGGTCAAAATCTGAAACAGTGTCACTGGGTCAGAAAGCAATGTGTTGGGGGCAATATTGTGTTCCTTTCTGGAGTCTCTAGAGGATAAAGGATTTCCTCACCTTTCCAGCATAAAGAGTCTGCCCACACCCTTAACTCAGGTCTCCTTTGCTCTAAAGCTAGCAAAAGTTGGTAATGCCCTTCTCGCATCACATCACTCTGACCTCTCTTCTGCCTACCTGTACTGATTTTAAGTCTCTTGTAATTACATTGGATCCAGCTATATAATCCTGGGTAATCTTATTTTAAGGCCAGTTGATTAGCAACTTCAATTCCATCTGCAATCTTAAATCCCTTTGCTATGTAACCTGAAATATTCACATCTTTGGGGATTAGCACATGGACATATTTGAGAGGCATTATTCTGCCTAGAAGAAAGATATATTCCAGCTTCCTTTCCTCTTAGATAGTACAGTGTGAAGATCTGAACTTCCTTGTCTTCACAGGTTATAATTGTGACTGAATTGTATTCAATTGTATTCGTTCATATGCTCAGTGTTCTCAAATCCATGTTTAAAATCATTTCCCCTCCCCACTTATTTGGATGAAGGGCTTACTTAAGACAATTAGTAGCATATGTGATCTTAGGAAATAGACTTTTACAATGGAAGTCTAGAAGAAGATTACTCACTAGTCAGATGTTAACAAGAAATTAATTGTGTACTGTAACTGGAGGCATGATTATCCCTAATATACATAAATGCCACCAATTATTAAGATTTTTACTTGAGCATGGGATATAAAGGCAGAAGGGGATGCAATTACATATAGTAGATGGAGAACTTGTAAGTTAAGGGAGGGATGGCAATTATAAGGATTAAGAGATTGCTTGACAGTTGTTAGTAGCCACAGAAATTCTTAATGAAGAAAGTAATAGTCTGACATTAGCAAACTATCAGTCCAGGGCACAGTATGATAGCTGAAAATCTATCATTGCACTGGTTAAAGAGATACTCATCTCCTGCAGGCAGGTGGCACACTATGATAGAAAACAGACTCAGGATTTGAAAGTAAAAGTTGTGGAAATATGAAAGAAGCAAAATTTAAATCCCTGGCTCCAGTACTAAAACCTTACAGAAAAGAGAACTCAGAGACGTGGGGTTGTTATGGGGAGAATTGTTTGAGAACGTTGAATTCACAGATTTTCAAAATGCTCTGGATTGGCAGAAATGACTCCTTCCCCTTTGCTAGAGGAAAAGTGTTTCATTTCCTGGGAATTATGCAAAGCTCTCATCTGAGAAAGATGCCTTGCATGATTATTCTTATTCTCTTCAAGATTTCCCAGTCTCCCTTCATTGTTTCTACATTAATAGCAAGAGTGAAGCCTCAGCATCACCTGGGTCTAACACACTATCCCTGCTGTGAGAAGAAAACTATTCACCAAAGAGTTGATGAATGTGGTTAATATACTGACAGAAACTGTGAGATAATGCCTGGGAATAAATCCTAATGGGGTTTGACTAGTGAAGGATAAACACAAGACTGTAAACAGAAGTTTATCAATATGGGGGGATTCTCTCATGGCTCAAAATTGAACATATTAGCAAGGGTGCCTGAAATTATAATACACATCTGGAACAGCTATTTGAAATTTAAAATGATGATGATTTACAGTAAACAAAAACAAGGTAGAGCCACCATAATTCAGCAGAGTAGTGATTATCATTTCAAATGGCTTTGAGATGTGGGCATGTTGGAATGAATTTGGTATCTAAGGCCTGAGAACCTGGTTGCTGAGAATGATTCCCAACATGACCCAGAAAGCACTTCTTCACAAAAAGATAAGAAATGTACTAGTGAGGCAGGCATTAGCAAGTCTGAGAAATTTAGTGGTGACTGTCCTCTGTGGGCAGGTATGGATTGTAAGATATGTAGCTTTGAATTTGTCTACAATGTGTGTGGGGGCATTAGAAATCTGAAATAGCTGAAGTCAGGTGTCAGCATACAGCCATTAGATGCAAGATAAGCATAATAAAATAGTAGGCAGAAAGACTAGATTGGCCATCCATGTGAACATTAACTATAGGCATTGCTGACAGTGGAAGAGACCATATTGTTTCTTAGTAGAGGCAAAATAGATGAACAGTCAATTACACTGTTGCTTGACATAAATAACCAGAAAAGACCAAGAGTGAATGAATGTGAAGGAGAGAATGGCAGATGTTAAATGTGACAATGAATAATCAGTGTCTTTTGAGTTTTCCAGACTTTATTTCTCACCCTAGAGTCCATTGATTTAGCTGGAGGCCAGGTACCCCTGAGGAAGTATTAGAAGACATGGCAAGTATATACAATCACTGCTCTAACTCTTCTCTCAAGGGACCTGAGCCCATCTGTGAGAGTAAGCTATCCATTAGGAAAAGAAAACATAGAACTTTCATATACTGTTGGATGCAGATTATGAATTGACATTAATATCAGGGGAACTAAAATAATTCAATGTCCTTTCCCCAAAAAGCTCAGGAAATAGAATAAAGGCCTAAAACTCATCTCATCATAGGTCCAATGGGTCTACTGAAGAATCCTTTATTTTACACCCAAGATCTGATTTTATAATAGAAATAAATATACTTAGCAATGGAATCTTCACATGGGTTCTCTGACTTATGAAGTAAAACCCACTATTATGTATGTATGTATATACATATATATATATAAGGCCAACTGGAAATTTCCAAAACTTTTTCCTTTCCTTTACCTTAGACTGAGAAACAATTATAAATCCAAAACAATTCTTTATTCCAGTTGGAATGGCAAAGATCCGTGCCATGTTTAAAGAAGTAAAGGGTAAAATGATGTTAGTCACCATCATACCATTATTTCATTTATGATTTTGCGATCTAAGAAAATTAAAGAATCATCTGCAGATAATATGGACCTAAATTTAACCAAATGATAGTTCTGTTGGTAGCTGCTGTCAAAGTTAGAATCTTTTTATTTTTTTTAATTAAAAAAATTACCAATTCAGACTCTGGCATTTTCTATTAATTTATCAAATGGTCTCTGTATAATTTCCACAAGAAAAGAAAATCAAAAAGAGTTTTCATCTGAGATACATAGCAAAACAAGCAAAACAACAACAACAACAATAGCAACAAACTCTTAAACATAGAGAACAGCCTGGTGGTTGCCAGGCAGGTAGGTGGGGCTGGGTGAAGAAGACAAAGAAGTTTAAGAGTGCACTTACAGGGGTGCCTGGGTGGCTCAGTAGGTTAAGCATCCGACTTCGGCTCAGGTCATGATCTCATGGTTAGTGGGTTTGAGCCTCGTGTCGGGCTCTGTGCTGACAGCTCAGAGCCTGGAGCCTGTTTCAGATTCTGTGTCTCCCTTTCCCTCTGTCCCTCCTCTGCTCGTACTCTGTGTGTCTCTCTCTCAAAATATAAACACTAAAAGAAAAAAAAAAAAAGAGTGCACTTACTATGGTATGCACTGAGTAATGTATAAAATTATGGAATCCTTATATTGTACACCTGACACTACTATAACACTGTATTATAATCATACTTCAATAAAAATTTTAAAATATATACATTTATAACATTTCCTCTATGTTAAGGTAACTCTCCTAATCTGCCACAATATAAAGTTGGGTAGTTACAAAAAAACCTTATGGCCCAAAGTATACTATCTGTCCTTTTTCAAAGAAAGTTTGTTTTCTCTTTTGTAGTGTATTCTGGAATATCCTGTCTAATGTAATGAGAAATTATTTCAACTTGAATGTCCTACCATTGAAAAGAACACAAAGCTCTCTGAGCCCTGTGGCATTTGAAGGTAATATATAAACACTTAGTCATACTCCTTCAACTCATTTATTAGGTGAATCATAAAGCTGCACATTTTGAATGGGGCCAAGCAAGAGAGTGTTCCGCAGCACATTCAGAATGATGTTCAAATGATTGCAATTTAGTCCATATGACCCAGCAGATGCCAGAAGTATAAAAGGAATATAAGGACAGTGTGTGGATTCTCCAGCCAGCTTAAATAGCAGAGTTGCAGGGGTATGAATATACCCAGGGGTGTGATTCAGTGTCATGCTGCTGAAGCAAAGAATCATTCATCATTTGAAAATCAGCTCCTGATAAGCTATTTGGCCCTAGTAGACACTCTATGTGACCTTCACACGTGATTTGATTGTGTCCAGAGTTGGGAACCATGAGCTGCATATTATAAGATCCACCATTTCATAATCTTGAGTATGAACAGCATCAATCTCTTATAAAATGGAATTGGTACATACTTGGGATAAAGAGTAAGCAGATTCAGAAGAATAATTCATTTTCAGAAATAAGACCAGACCCTCATGACACCTCTTCCTGTTACCTAATGTCTCTATTCTAGTGAGTATCTATAGCTTTCTGGAAAATTTCCTACAACCAGAGGAAAAGCCTGACACTAGTTCTCTATATACTAAAGTGAACTGAAAATGGACTGCTGCTGCAATACAACTCCACTTACGGGTGGCTTCAAAAAGAGGAAATCTTTCTAAAGCTTTTAAATGCTCACCAACTTGATAAGAAGAAAGAAGCGGCCAAAGATAAGTCTGTATATTGATTCCTGAATATCAGGAAATTGGCTGATTGGATTGTTAGAGGCCTAAAAGTAAAGAGTCTGGGAGGAGCCAGATAACAGAGCCATAGAATTTAGAACACAATGTGAAGATCTTAGTGTCACTTGTCCTTGCTCATCAGACATGAGCTTTTCAGCTGTGGTAGTAGCTAAATGGATCTTTGTGCTAGAGACACATAGTAGGTGACCATGTATGTCAAAAGCAGAATCTACTGCTAAGCCTTTGATATGGTTCTCTTTCTTAGGAGACCAACTAGTCCTTGGTATCAAGTTGATTTTATTAATCTTCTGTACTGGGGATTTATACTGGAGAGAGCAATAATTCGTCTTTACTGGGATTGATACACATTCTGGATTTAGTTTTGCCTTCTTATCTGACATGACAGCAGTGCTTTGTGAAACTCTTAAAATGTCTGATTTATTGACAGAGTGTTACATAAGAACATCTTGGATAAAGAGACCACTTTTATAACAAAGAAGGTGTAATGGATGGCTTATGTCTTCAGGATCCATGTTTCCATTTAAACATTTTCTTTGTAACTTTATATGGAAGATATATGGCAGCCTGAAGTAACATTTTTATTTACTCTCAAAGGTGCACCTATGCACTTTTCATAATTGAGCAGGTCTTCTATATACTCTGAGCCAATGGTCATTATACGTTGCTATGATTCCACTAGACTATGCTGATACATTAAAACAAATAATAAGGTAGTATTACGTCTGGCTACTCTAAGTATTGACCCCAGTGATACTCATTTGGAAAATACACATAGGAATCAGGTGTCCTGAATTAGACGTTCTGGTTCTTGGAGAATAGATGCTATAACCAAGCAGTAGCAGTTGGCATAGCAAGGGTTAGGGTAGAAGGTGGAAGGGAACATGTGAATGGTTCATTTCTGACAGGAATATTTGTTTTTTTACCACTGAAATTGTTTAGAATTTCTGGTCAATGTTGATAATAAAAAGTAACAAAGGTGTTAACTAGTTTATTATTGTTTTTGAACTCTATATAAGGCACTCATCACTGTCTGAACCTAGGAAAGGACACTTCCATAACCTTTCTCCTTGATATACCACTGAGCAGCAGGGAAGTTTGCACTAAACTTGAAACTGAGCCTGCTGCCTGATCATTTTTGCAATCTTTATGCTTCTGGGCCAGCAGGCAAAAGAAACAAGTTTCTGTCAAGGCAGTAATAGTTAACTGTGGGCTTCATAAGAAGGCAGGGTTTGATTCTTCACAGTGGGAGCAGGAAGAATTATGTCTAAAATCAAGGCACTGACTGAGTAGATGTCTCTTGCTGTTTCATGTTCAGAGTTAATTTTTTTTACAAATGGAAGAACCATATCCTGACAAGGACACAACAGCTGGAGGCTAAACTCTTTAGGAATAAAAGTTGGGGTTACCGTATGAGATGAGCAACTAGACCAAGCACTGGCTGGGTGTGAGGTGAAATCTTGAATGTGTAGTGGAGGAGGGAGATGATGTTTATAAATTCCGAATTTGGAACCAATTAGAGCAATGATGTCTACAGTTGTAGCTTTAATTCCTTTGTAAGATCATTTTTTTCATTTGAGAAATTCTGACTGACTAGTACCTTGATAAATCAATGATAGATGAAATAGATGTATTATGGACACATGAGTGTATCTCAGATTTGCAAAGAATGGAATGTAAAAGCAGTATCAGAACTAAATACTCACATACATTTTTAATAATGTAATCAATTAAGATATATGGACTTCAAATATTCACTTTGCTATAGGAGGATGGTCAGCCACAAATGGGCCGACATCCAACTGCCAAAGAGTTGTTATGCTTAACAGAAGCTCCCAGGTTATGACAGATAAGAATTAATATAAATATCCCAACTTCCTTCCTGTGATAGACAATTAATCCCCACCCCACTCCCATCCCAAGACTTACATATCCTGGTCCCTGGAAACTATGAATAGATTGACACATGGCTGGGAGAGATTAAGGTTGCAAATGAAATAAAGGTTGCTAATCAGCTGACTTTAAAGAGATTATCCCGGATTATCCAGATAGCTCTATTAATGACAAGAATCTTTTAAATGTGGAAGAGAGAGGCAGAAGAATGAGTGTCAGAGTGATGTAATGTGAGAAAGACCAACCTTTGAGGATGGGAAGACACAGCAAAGGAATAGGGACAGTTTCAGAAGTTGGGAAAGGCAATCTCCCCGACTGCCTCTTGAGTCCTGTAGATCATCTCCCTTTGGTGCTATTGGATAAACTTGTCAATTGTTCACCTTCTTATTAGCTCCCTCCCCATCATAGTCATATTTCCACTCTGTGCTTACCCATACTTCCCCAGGATTACCTGCCAAATAATCTATTTACTTCTAAATCCAAGCCTCAGGGGCTACTTCTGGGGCAATTCTCTACAAAGCAGGTGTTATGTTTTTCTATCTTTAATGGAAATATTCCTGTTGTTTTTCCCCAAAGCATGATCCAGGCTTTGTGGTTTGGTTTCTTTGAGTCTTGCAACCTTAAATGTTCTAACTGACACATATTGCTACCATGATGTAGGGTGTTGCAAGTGAGAGGACCTGCCACCTCCACACCATCCCCCATCTGTGCCAATGGACTGACTGAGAGATATGGTTGGAAGCAATTTCAGGAGTTGGAAATACTTCTAAGATACAAATAGCTGATTAAACTTTAATGTAACTTGGGCATCAAACAGTATGTCTATCAAGGTCACAGTCATAGCAGACTTGAAAGATAAATCTAGATATATTTTATTGGCTACTATTATACCCTTCAGTAACAGTATGTGTGTGTGTGTGCGCGCGCACGCACGTGCAAACTTTTATTGCGAAAACTAAAACAAAAAAACCCCTCAGACCTGTCAGTAATGCTCCATAAATTTGAATATCATTTTTAAATTTTTTAAATTTAATATCTTTTTAAATTTACATCCAAGTTAGCATATAGTGCAACAATGATTTCAGGAGTAGTTTCCTTAATTCCCCTTACCCAATTAGCCCATCCCCCCTCCCTCAACCTCTCCAGCAACCCTCTGTTTGTTCTCTGTATTTAAAAGTCTCTTTAAAAAAAATAAATAAAGGTCTCTTATGTTTTGTTCCCCTTCCTGTTTTTATATTATTTTTGCTTCCCTTCCCTCATGTTCATCTGTTTGGTATCTTAAGGTCCTCATATGAGTAAAGTCATATGATATTTGTCTTTCTATGACTGACCAATTCTGCTTAGCATAATACCCTCTAGTTCAATCCAGGTAGTTGCAAATGGCATTATTACATTATTTTTGATTGCCAAGTAATACTCATTATATATATTATATATATATATTTGAAAAAAGTANTTGAGGATGATATTAGCAGCATTGGGTCTGTCATATATGGCTTTTATGATCTCGTGGTATGATCCTTCTATCCTTTCTTGAGGGTTTTTATGAAGAAAGGATGCTGTATTTTCCCAAATGCTTTCTCTGAATCTATTGAGAGGATCATGTGGTTCTTGTCCTTTCTTTTATTAATGTGATGAATCACCCTGTTTTGCGGATATTGAACCAGCCCTGCATCCCAGGTATAAATCCCACTTGGTCCTGGTGAATATTTTATTTTAATATTTTGTTGGATCTGGTTGGCTAATATCTTGTTGACGGTTTTTGCATCCATGCTCATCAGGGAAATTAGTCTGTAGTTCTCCTTTGTAGTGGGGTCTTTGTCTGGTTTTATAATCAAGGTAATGCTGGCTTCATAGAAAGAGTTTGGAAGTTTTCCTTTCATTTCTATGTTTTGGAACAGCCTCAACAGAATAGGTGTTAACTCTTCCTTAAATGTTTGGTAGAATTCTCCTGGAAAGCCATCTGGCCCTGGACTCTTCTTTTTTGGTAGATTTATGATTTGATTTCTTTACTGCTTACAGGTCTGTTCAAATTTTCTAGGTCTTCCTGTTTCCTTGGTAGCTTATATGTTTCTAGGACTTTGTCCATTTCTTCTAGATTTCCCATTTTATTGGTGTATAATTTCTCATAATATTCTCTTATTATTGTTTTTATTTCTGCTATGTTGGCTATGATCTCTCCCCTTTCACTCTTGATTTTATTTATTTGTGTCCTTTCCTTTTTCTTTTTGATCAAATTGGCTAGTGATTTTCAATTTTGTTAATTCAAAGAACAAGGTTCTGATTTTATTGATCTGTTCTACTGTTGTTTTTTGTTTGTTTATGTGTTTCAATATGATTGATTTCTGCTCTAATCTTTATTATTTCCTGTCTTCTGCTTGTTTGTAGTTTTATTTGCTGGGTTTTTTTCTAGCTCTTTAAGGTGTAAGGTTAGGTTGTGTATCTGAGACCTTTCTTCCTTCTTTATGAAGGCCTGGTGTGCTATGTGCTTTTCTCTTATGACCACCTTTGCTTCATCCCAGAAGTTTTGGGTTATGGTGTTGTCATCTTCATGGCTTCCATGTATTTTTAAATTTCTTCTTTAACTCTTTGGTTAGCCCATTCATTCTTTAGTAGGATTGTTTTTAGTCTCCAAGTGTTTGTTATCTTTCCACATTTTTTTCTTGTGGTTGATTTCGAGTTTCATAGCATTGTGGTCTGAAAATAAACGCAGTATGATCTCGATCTTTTTGTACTTGTTGAGGGCTAATTTGTGTCCCAGTATGTTATCTATTCTGGAGAACGTTCCATGTGCACTAGAGAAGAATACATATTCTGCCGCTTTAGCATGAAATGTTTTCAATATATCTGTTAAGTCCATCTGATCCACTGTGTCACTCAAAGCCATTGTTTCCTTGTTGATTTTCTGTTTAGATGATCTGTGCATTGTTGTCAATGGGGTGTTGAAGTCCCTACTATTATGGTATTATTATCAATGAGTTTCTTTATATTTGTGATTGATTGATTTATATATTTGGGTTCTTTCACATTTGGAGCATAAATGTTTACAATTGTTAGGTCTTTTTGGTGGATAGACCCTTTAATTATGATACAATGCCCTTATTCATTTCTTGTTACATTCTTTATCTAAAGTCTAGATGGTCTGATAAAGTATGGCTACTCCAGATTTCTTTTGTTGACCTATAGCATGATAGATGGTTCTCTACCCCCTTACTTTCAATCTGAAGGTGTCTTTAGATCTAAAATGGGTCTCTTGTAAACAACATATAAATGGGTCTTGATTTCTTATCCATTCTGTTACCCTATGTCTTTTTATTGGAGCATTTGTCTATTGACATTTAGAGTGAGCATTGAAAGATATGAATTTATTGCCATTATGTTGCCTGTAGATTTGGAACTTCTAGTGGTGTTCTCAGGTCCTTTCTAGTCTTCGTTGCTTTTGGTCTTTTTTCCCCATCTTTTCCCCCCTCAAAGAGTCCCCCCTAAAATTTCTTGCAGGGCTGGTTTGGTGTTCATGAACTCCTTTAATTTTTGTCTGGGAAACTTTTTATCGCTCCATCTATTTTGAATGACAGCTTTGATGGATAAATAATTCTTGGCTGCATATTTTTCCAATTCAGCACATTGAATATATACTTCCACTCCTTTCTGGCCGGCCCACTTTCTGTGGATAGGTCTGCTGCAAACCTGATCTACCTACATTCCCTTGTACGTGAAGGACTTTTTTTCTCCTTGCTGCTTTTATGAGTCATTCCTTGCCTGAGTATTTTGTGAATTTGACTATGATATTCCTTGTTAATAGTTGGCTTTTGTTGAACCTTATGGGAGTCCAATGTGCTTTCTGGATTTTGATGTCTGTGTCTTTCCCCAGGTTAGGAAAGTTTTCTGCCATGATTTGCTCACATAACACTTCTACCTCCTTTGCTCTCTCTTCCTCTTATGGGACGCCTATGATTCTGATGTTGTTCCATTTTAATGAGTCACTGATTTCTCTAATTCTTCACTTGTGCTTTTTGCCTTAGTCTCCCTGTTTTTTTTCTGCTTCATTATTCTCCATAAGTTTGTCCTCTATATCGCTGATTCATGCTCTGACTCCTCCATCTTTGCCACTGTGGCATCCATTCAAGATTGCAGCTCAGTTATAGCATTTTTTATTTCATCCTGACTATCATTTACTTCTTTTAATTCCACAGAAAGGGATTCTAATTTATTTTCAACCCCAGCTAGTATTCTTATTATTGTGATTCTAAATTATGGTTCAGACATCTTGCTTGTATCTGTGTTGATCATGTCTCTGGCTGTCATTTCTTTCTGTTCTTTCTTTTGGGGTGAATTCCTCCATTTCATCATTCTGAAAAGGAATTAATAAAAAAATTAAAAGTAAAAAATTAAAAACACACACCCACACACACACACAAAATCAAATAAATGATGCTAGATCCTAGGTGTGTTTTGGTCTGGGTGTTGAAAGGAGCTTGATAGATCAGAGAAAAAAGGAGGAAAAGAAAAAGAATAAAAGGAAAATGTTTGAAAAATTGAAAAAATGAATACAATGAAATAGAATAAAATGAAATAATGGAAGCAAAATAGAATTTGAAAAATTTACAAACAAGTAAAAACAATTGTGGAAAAAAATTAAAGAAAAATATTTTTAATAAAAATTTAAGGTAAAAATAAAATATTTCTCTTTCTGTATTCAAGAAAAAGAAAGAAATGAAACAAAAGAAAAGAAAATTGAATAGATGGACCAGTGAACAGACTGAAATACAATTGAAATTACATCGTTTTCCCCGAGAAGTCAAACTATGAAGCACTTTATAGTCCATAAAATAAGCAGGCAGAGACTTGTGTTCCCAAAAAGCGAGATCGGCCCTAGTTGGGTGGGGCTTAGTGTAATGGCTCTGTTCTCCACTAGATGGCGCTGCTTAGCTTACTAGGGTGAATCGTTGTGGCGCTTGTAGATGTGTATGCACATGCGCGGGAGGGGTGAAAATGGTATCACCCAACTACCCAGTTTCTAGTACAGGAGCTGTTCTCCCCTATCGGCAATCGCACACCTGTCCTTTGTCTCCGGCTTCCATCCAGTCCCTGCTCTTACACGGTCCCTGAACAAGCTGTCAGGTATCAGGTTGGCACCGAGTCCTGTGTTTCACTTCAGATGCGGCTGTGTTTCCCGACCCCTCACTTCTGAGGAACTGTGGCTTTGATCCATTCTGACTCTCTGCAGGGGGGCTTCAGGGAGCAATGGCTGGGTGCTAGCCACACCCAGGAACGTTCATGGGACCGTGCTGCTGCCGCCGCCCAGAGACTGCGGCTGGGTGCCAGCCCGCCCAGAAAAAGTTCACGTGATCCTGCAGCAGCAGCGTTTCGGGGATTATGGAAAATCACAACACACATCTGGCACCAGGCTTCACACCTTGTTCCAGCACCAATGAATGTGGTTGTTCTCCAGGGTCTACTGGAGCCTTTGACTGTGGGAAGGACACAGTCTTAGCAAATGTCCTCCCAGCAGGGGAATCGCCTCCTCCCGTGTGGCCAGAGGACCCCAAGACTTCACTCTGCTCCTGGTGATTCTTCCTTCTCACCAGAGCATCCTCAGGTAAGAAGCTGCGGAGTTTCAGACTCTGCACTCCCCCTGTTTATAGGGTCTCAATGGAATTTAAACCCTCTCTTTTCTTCTTTCTCCCATTTTAGTTTAGGCCTGTGTCTGTTTCCACTTTTGCACTTTCTGTCTAGCTGCTTTGGGGGTGCTGCTTTTCCAGTACTCTCCCCCATCTCTGTCTTCTCTCGCAAGCAAAACCAGCTCCCTGCCCTCCACGGCTATTTTTTTTTTCTTTTTATGTTTATTTACTTTTGAGAGAGAGAGAGAGAGAGCACGGGGGCAGGAGAGAGGCAGAGAGAGAGAGGGAGACACAGAATACAAAGCAGGCTCCAGTCTCTGAGTCAGCGCAGAGCCGGATGCGGGGCCCAAACTCACAAACCGCGAGATCATGACCTGAGCCAAAGACTGACGCTCAACCAACTGAGCCACCCAGGCGCCCCCGCTCTGGGGATTCTCGCTCCCCCAGTTCACCTCTGTGCCATGTACCTGCTGAGTTCTGTGATTCAGGTTGTGCAGATTGTTGTGTTGATCCTCAAATCAGTTTTCTAGGTGTGCAGGATGGTTTAGTGTTGACCTGGCTGTATTTCATGGGCACAAGACGCAAAAAATCTTCCGTGCTGTTCCTCCATCTTGGCTCTTCTTCATAAATTTGTATATCTTAAGAAAAGTCCAAGTATCTCTAACTATATGTATGCAAAGTAGGCTACAAAATAAAGATTCTCCAAGAGTCATCTATTTCTAGTTTATATCTGGTCATCAAGTATCATGTATAAGACAAAATTTCCCAGAGAGTAGATTTAGGAAAAATGAAATAACATGCCCTGAAAAACATGGAATGGTCTGTATTGTTTCTTTTTCTACTTTCCAGATAGATCTGTTCATGTCAGTCATCATGTTCACTTTCCAGTACAGTGAATGGGGTGTACTGCAGGGGGAGAGTTGATTACACCTGCCATTTCTTCATCAGTTGCTGTATCCAGTTACCTATCAATAAATGTATCTATATATCATCACTATCATCTTCAATCTACCTTATCTTTGTTCTCCAGAAAATCCCTAAAATAGACCATTTTTTGTTTTCCTTACCTGAAAATATAGGCTAACCTGGGTATCATTCTATTTGCTTTGGTAATTTTAGTTGTTTCTGTGATAAGCGATGATTATGTGAGTAACAAAAGGAAAGGTCTGAGGAACTGGAAACAGGATGAGAGAAGAAAATTTAATTTCCCTTATGCTTCATTTACTTTATACTGTTTGGCAACTTTAGGAATGACACAACATCAACTCCAGATTAAGATGCCAGAGAAAGAGAAAAGATTTTTGCTGATGTTACCTTGATGTATTTTGTATTTTAGAGGAAATGTACTATAGGGAGACTCAGCATTATTTTTCTAGTCCAGTATACTACAAGAATTTTCACTTTAGGCAATAATGATTGAAATTCAGTTTTCCTTCATGTCTTGTGAGCATGATTTTGCTTTCCAGTTCTCCTAGTAATGGCTAAAACTTTTCTTTTAGAAAATTGGAAAACAATACCATAACCCTTTAAATGATAAATGTAAAACTCTGGAAGCTATCTGAAGCATTTTAGAACATATACCATTGCTTAGAATATATTTCTACAAATTACATATTAGTTATGTATAAAATATAATTAATTAGTTAATGTTACATATTTTACATTAACATTCATTGAATTGACTACTCCAGGTGGCATAAGAATGGGGTTTTGTAAACAATCCTTTTGTTTATTAAAATTCTAATTATTACTTTTTGTTATTGGTTTTAAAGAATCATAAAAGGAAAAATTGCTTCATTTTGCTATGAGCACGATTAATTATCTCCTTAGTTTACAAAAAGAATCTCATGTAAGAATAGAATATTAAATCAAACCTGCACTCCATTTTTCAGTGCCTCTGATAATCCCCCACCCTCTCACTTTCCAAACATTTCTTGTTCTTAACTATTAGAGTAACCAGAACTCTAGAGAGCCACCCAGGCACCCCAGATGATAGCATATTTGATCCCCAAAGCAGTGTGTGTCTTTCATTTATTTTGCACTCTATTCCATTTATTTGTTTGTTTCTTTGTTTATTTATGTTTATTCATTTTCTGAGATAGAGACAGAGCACAAGTGGGGGAGGGGCAAATAGAGAGGAAGACAGAGTATCTGAAGCAGTCTCCAGGCTCTGAGCTGTCAGCACAGAGCCTGATCCGGGGCTTGAACCCATGAACTGTGAGATTATGACCTGAGCTGAAGTTGGATGCTTAACCAGCTGAGCCACCCAGGGGGCCCTGTACTCTCTTCCTTTAAATTTTTTAAAGAGCCATGGAAGGAGCATAACATAGACCCTGATATATTCTAAATGCTCAATAAACATTAGCTTTCTCAAAGCCACCCTCACTGGCTCTGTTTCCTGTAGTTTAGGCTGTGTCAACATAGATTATATCTTATGTCTGTTCCTCTATAAACACACATGCCCTCCCATCTTTCTCCAAGGTCTCAAGGAGGAAGGTAAGAGTAATTCACTTTCTATGGGGTAACGATCTTCTCTCTACTGTCTTATCCTCCACCATTGCACTGGTGTCTGCTAATCAATATTGCTTACAACATCTTCTAAATTTATTTCCCCCTCTGACCAATATGCCTAGGAAATCTTCCATAATTCATGGACTGTTTATACTTACATATATAAGTAAAAATTAATCAATAAAACCATTTTGAATGATAATAATTAGGCAATTTCTTGTGTATTTCCTTCCAAATAGTGACAAAATCTATGTCTGTTTCATATGCTGTATAGAATGTGTTCAAAGTCATTTGCTCCGATTTTTTTCCTGAATGATTCCAAATCATCTTTAATTCATTTTTTAGTATAGAAAGAATGAGATATTTCCTCTGTTTAAAGAAATGTTGGGGTGACTGGGTGTCTGAGTCGGTTGAGTATCTGACTCTTGGTTTTGGCTTGGGTCATGATTTTGTGGTTCGTGAGTTCGAGCCCTGCTTTGGGCTCTTCACTGGCAGTGTGGAGCCTGCCTGGGATCCTCTCCTTCTCTCTCTGACTCTCCCCTGCTCCCTCTCTATCTCTCTAAAAAAATAAAATAAAATAAACTTAAAATAAAAAAAAAAAAAGAAATGTTGTTCACCATAAAAGCAGAGCATGCAATAGCTGGTTGAAAGGAAGCCATAATGAAGAATTATAACATCATGGGCAGATTTTTTTTCTTACTAACTTCTTTTGTTCTTTTGGTTTTTGAAACTAGTAGCATTTCATTTGAAAATTGATTGGATGGCTGGGAGGACATAAATATACTAGTATTAGATCTATTGGAATTCTGGCCCTGCCTTTCCCTAACTGGATGATATTGGACCCTTTATTTAACTTCCCTGGGCTCCAGTGTTTCCTATGTAGAATGGGTATGATAGTTTCAGGTACCTTATAAGATTTTTCTGTTTTTCTTTTATTATATACTGTTTGTAGAAGACAACACAATGCCCTGGCATATAATAACACTATTTGCAACTCTGAAGTGATTGTGTCAGCTAGGAAAAAAACCCCTGTTTACATCAGTCTATCAACAATTTCCCAGGCTGCTACTTGGACTGATATTCTGTAGCTTTGAATTCACAGGAGCCACTCACGTACAATTTCATGTTACACAAAACATGTATTTTTATTATATAGTACTTGGAATAATATATAACATATTTATGTATGTTATGATATACTATTAAATCAAATATAAATCTGATTATATTAAATCTTATTTGAGGAACTGAATGGGTTCAATTTAATAGTATTTCCTGTTTTATAATGGGCCAATCCACACAGGAACTTAAGTTTCCCACATATTTCTGTAGATAATTATCATACTAACTATTTACCTAACTTAAGATTGTGAGCAAAAAAAAAAAAAAAATCACTGTATTTGTTGTGTTTTTAAGTAATGTTTATATCCGGAGTGGGGCTCACACTCGTGGCTCCAGGATCAAGAGTTGTGTGTTCTAATGACTGAGCTGGCCATGTGCCCCATCACTTTAAATGGCTTTAACAAGCTGATAGGTGATATTAAATTTCACATACAAAATTAAAAAAAAAAACTAATGTACAAAGAAGAATCATGAAAGAAAAACATTTCTTTTACATTTCACAAGAGTAGAAATCGGAAATCTTCAAACATCCCTAAGCAGTAAAATGTGTGGGGTGTTTGTGTGTGAGCATGTGTATCATTTTTTCAAGACACTGTTACTTGAAATGTAAGACAGATTTAGTTGTAGAAAAACAGGACAGACAGATGTAAAGCACTGGGTAAATAGTGATGAATATTCACATTGTTGGTCGAATGGCCGCTGACACAATTATTTTTTTTCTGAAATTTTTAAGTCTATGAAGTCTTTGTTTAAATTAAACATTAGGAAAAACATAAAAATAAAATTTGATACAGTTAGGACTGCTCTTATTTCAGATAGGGGTGGCAGTGAGGATGCAAAAGTCACTTTTACCTACTTGCACTCTCTGCTCTTTCCCTAGCCAAACACATCTGCAAACACAAGACGTGAAGCTTAACTGACATTAAGCTGAGTTAAGAAAGAAGAATGATCTGTAATTCTTATGAAAGTCAAAATAAAAATAGAGTACAATACTCAGTTACTTTGTCCTGAAGTTCTCTTTGAAATATTTTTCTTGTGGTCCTGAAGGGTTTGCCAGCTTAGTATTGTATGCCGTGGAAAGCTATTTAAATCTTTTCAGTTTTTAAGGAACACACACATGCGCATTCACAATCACGAATACAAGTTTTCAGGTTTAAGCTCACTCGAATTTTTGTCTTGGGTGTCTGAGGTTATGTTGTGTTAACTGAGTGGAGAAGCCTGGCTAATTGGGAAGTGTTTCAGGCCAATATTCTGTCTTAAAGAATAAGATCTCATATTGCATTCCTAAAACAAACAAACAACCAAACAAAATCTACCTCCTCTTCCATACACTGTCATTTGGAGTGAGAATGCATTTTTCTTATTTCACTTGGATGTTTCTGTATTTCCTTGTTTACTTTTTAATTACTTGGCCAAATTCCCTCTGAGTATTCTGAGTCAGGTTTACTTTGTTCATTTTTAAGGCCTAAACTTGTCTTAGAATAGATGATAAAATTGGAATTGATAGTCTCTAAAGTCTATTCTAGTTCTCACATTTTATGATTTTAAGTTTTTATATCACTTTATTTATTGGGGAACAAAACAATACATATGACTGTAAACAATACCATATTTTCCCAATGTCTAAATCAGTGTTTTCCTATAGAATGATATTTCTTGTTAATTTCTTAGAGGATATTATTTATGTATGTGAGTTCTTAAAGAAAAAGAAATCACTGATTTATGTGAATGTTGTTGTTAGTCATTCTTGAAAAGTATTCTATGCAATCTGATGCCCCTAATCTGGGATGGTTATCTAACACAGAGGCAGGGAAGGGAAATCCTTCTGCTCTCCTATATTTACATCTTTCTTGTCGCAGCCACATTTGTATTACAAAGAGGAAAATATTTTTCAAATCCATATTTTATGGTGTTCTCTTCAGGGTTTGATATACATTCCCATTTGTACGTAAGGAAATTCATAAACCCAACCTGTAAAAACCAGACCCATTTCTTGTACCTTACAAATTGGTACCCCTATTATATTCATGTCATGGAGGAATAAATTACCAGTGAATAATAAGGCAGGCATTCAATTTCAGGTGTTAATAGTTGAGATTTAGCTCTGCTATTTAATAGCTATTTGTCTGTTAACAGTTAATTACTCTCCAAGCGCTTGGGTGGCTCAGTCGGTTGCGCGCCCGACTTCGGCTCAGGTCATGATCTCGCTGCTCATGGTTCGAGCCCCACTGGGCTCTGTGCTGACAGTCCAGAGCCTGGAGCCTGCTTTGGAATTGATGTCTCCCTCTCACTCTGCCCCTCCCTGGTCCACGCTCTGTCTCGGTCTCTCAAAAATTAAATGGTAAAAAAATGTTTAAAAAAAACAAGTTACTTACTTTCTTTTTGCTTTGTTGTTTTATCCATAAACAATGTTAATATCAAGATGTATTTCAAATGTTTTTTCCCTCTATGAGGAGTAAATAAGTTAATTAATGTAATGTATTTAGGCCATTTCTGGGATATAGTAAGTATCTAGTAAATATCAACCTATTTGTCCTATGAGTTTAAGGTGTACATTCTACCTTACAGATGTGCAAAGAAATTACAGCTTTGTTTATTTTCTGTGATTACTGCTATCTTTCTTACATGTCACGTTTTCAGTCCTCCATCCAGGTAATTGTAGAAAAGACAAAAATGATATATAAATATTTGTTGCTTTTTAATTAATTTTAATTAAATTTAATTAAATATTAAAAGATATTTAATATTTTTCATTTCTCATTTTAAATAAAAGTACTTTAGTAGCTCAGGGTCTTTTAAATACCAGTTTGCTCCCCCACCCAGTCCCTCTCTTCTGTTCCCAAAGTATCAAATGAACATATGAGGTATTTATTCTGATGCCAAGGGAGAGAGGGAGACTTCCATGCTGATTGCATACAATTCTGTGCTATCATCTTTTAAGAAGCATGTTGTCTGTGATCACCTTTGAACTGATAGTCATGAAGGTATAACCGGTCCCATCTAGCTTTGGGGTGCTGTGCTGCACCCATGGAAGACCATTGTCTTCCTCAGTCATAGTGGCCCATCTCATTGAAGCTTCCTTCTTCTGCCCCAGACATTTAAAAGGCTACAGATTTTCACACCATCTTTACAGCCTCGCAGCAAGTCAATCTGGATCTTGCAGATCCCTGGCACATCATACACGGGCCATGAAAAACCTTAATCAATGTTAATTACACTTATGTTTATCTGACATGGGATTTTTAGCACAGCCAACATTAGTACTCTTTCAGAAGCTATGTAATCCTGTCTAGCTATGTGGGGAAAAGCAGACCTGTAGTCCCAATATATTTTTTCCCCATTTCTAAAATCACCATTTTTAAGTTTGGGCCCTAACGCAGAAAACAAAATGTCAGTAGTTGGTGGTGAAGAAAGTGACATCTTTCATTTTTGTAGTACCTTTATTTCCTCTTTACTTCCCTATGTTATATTCTCTCTTCCCAAGGTTATTAAGAATTATGGCATATATTTAATTGCAGAATGTCTAATTTGCATGTAAAGAGATATTTAAATGTAGCATCAATCTAACAATAGTTATCCCTTCTACTCTAGATACGTGTGAAATAGCCCTTATTAAGCAATCTCTCTTCACTCATCAGATACAATATTCTATTTGTTCTGTATCACATATATCTCTGGGGTCTGCTTGTTCCATCCATTCAATTTGTCATTGCTTTATCATAAGACTGAATTAGATCTTAACTAGGTTATTGCACTCTGGATATTGTCACTAATCTACTTTAGTGCATCTGTTTACCAAGCAATCTATCTAACTTGCTTAACTACCTATAAGGTACAGAAAGGAAAACTGACACAAACGCAGATAAATGCCCAGCTAGTAATATAAATGTAATAGAGAGCAAGGAAGGCACAGTATACCTTAAAAGAGTAAGCATTAGTCAGCTCCTGTTGCAAAATTGTGAAAAATAGTGTTGCTAGATCTTTTGAATTTTGAAGATAAGATTGGCATTTTGAATTTTGTGAGAAATTCCTCAACATCTAACTGTTTATAACTAAATCAGAAACTGTTAAACATATTTGGTAAAGCATTAAAATATTCATAGTTAAAATTCAGCCCAAGAGTAACCAGTTGTCAAAATCCCACAAGTAGAAAAAAAGAAACACTATTCTTGCAACTTTGATTTATATTTACAAAACCTCTTGTAACATTCCCTAACATATATATTCAGCACTATTGTTAAACCAGATCCTTTCCTATTCTCATCCTTATTTGTGTGTGCATGTTTTTATACCTGTTGATCTTTTTGTTTCTAATGTATTGCTCCTGGCAGAATTCCCTCTATGTATTAAGATTAAAGTCAATGATTGTCTCCTAATAGCCATGTTAACCAGCTCTTTATGTGTGCTTCTGAGATAATTCTCTATAGAGTTTTATTTTATAACAACATATATTTGAGTTTATTTATTAGAGTAATCTAATTACAACTTCACTAGACTATTAATACTTGAAGATAAAGAACAGTTATATTCATCTTTATTTCCCAACTTTCAAAGAACATTCAATAGAGGAAAGATACTAATCATAAGAGGGAATAGATGCCCTCTGATGCTTGAACATGCACTAATGCTTTAGAAGTGCTATTGTCTTTGGGATGCCTGGGTGGCTTAGTCAATTAAGCCTCCAACTCTTGATTTCAGTTCAGGTTATGATCTCATGGTTCTTCAGACTGAGCCCCAAGCCAGGCTTCATGCTAAGAGTGCAGAGCCTCTTGGGATTCTCTCTCCCCATTTCTCTCTGGCCCTCCCCTGTTGTATGTCTCTCTCTCAAAATAAATATATAAACTTAAGGAAAAAGCAGTGCTATTATCTTTGCAACCTTAGAGTAGGCTGACTTGTCAAAACTTGTCATATTTGTTCATGCTGACCTAAGGCTCATCCCATCCCTACCCTGACCTGTAGCATCAGTCTACTAGTTATAGTAATTTTCATAATGCATTTATATCTCATTTTCTATTCTCCCTGTCAACACCTTAGCTTATTTCCCAAATTATCTCCCTTATTCCAATCTCCCCAAGGCTCTCATCTCCTCTACAAAATGGTTAGCCTATATCCCTACTCAATAATCACTGGTGTCTCTCTTGGCCCTAAACTCATCTCTAATAGGAACTTACCCCTTCTTGGTCCAGGTCTACGGTATGAAATTGTATAGATTACATTCTGCATAAAATCATCTGTTTGAAGAGTTACTAGTAAAGTAAAAGTGTACCTTAGAGTTATGTCAACTGAGAAGAAGAATGTTTTCTAATTAGTCTATGCAAAGGGAGTATCTTTCTTTATCTAATAACTTGGGAAGGGGTGCCAATTGCAATTTATCGATGGGTAAGGTAAAATTATTTAATTTATATAATGCTATCGCATGTGAAGCTTGAGCCATCTAGTCTGACTGAATTACTACCTTTTTTCACCAAGTATTTTTCCATCTTCTTTTTTCTTGAGGTATAATTTACATATAATGAAAGGCACAGATATTAAGTGAACAATTCAATAAGTTTGGATCGATGTATAAACAACACATCAGACAGCATGTATAACATGTCTTATCAACTCAGAAATTTCCCTTGCAGCTTCTTGTGGTCAATCTCCATCTTTCATGGAAATTATTAGTCTGATTTCTATTGCTGCAGATAACTTTTACCTGTTCTTATTTTTTTTGTAAAAATAAATAATACATTATGTTTTCTTTGGGTTTAGTCTCTTTCATTAGTGACCATATTTTTGAGATTTTTCCCCTGTGTTTTATTTATTAGTGGTTCATTCCTTTTCATTGTTATCTAGAATTTAATTATATGAATATACTGAGTTGCTTATCTATTCTTCTGTTGAAAAGTATTAGGGCTGTTTCCACATTGGGGCTCTTAGGAATTAAGCTGCTGTAAACATTTGTCTATGAGTCTTTTGGACATATATTTTCATTTCTCTTAAGTAAAAGCCTAGGAATAGAATTGCTAGAGTATAGGAAAGGTGCATTTTTTTTTTTAAGAATGTACCCACCAGTTTTCCAAAGTGACCAGACCATTTGATATTTCCATCTATAATGTATCGGAATTCAGTTTCTCCACATGCTTACCATTTCACACCATTGTTCTCTTATATTTTATTGATTTCAGCCCTTATCTTTATTTTTGTTCTTCTAATTTCTCTGGGTTTAATTTGCTCCTCTTTCTTACTTCCATAAAGTGGAGGATTATATCATTATTTAAACAATTTTTTTCTAATATAAGAATCACATTTACAAGTAAAAATTTTTTAAACATGACTGCATTCTATAAATTTTGATTTTATGTTTAAATTTATGTATAGTTTGAAATGATTTTTTAAAAAAATTAATGTTTTATTTATTTCTTAGAGAGAGAGAGAAAGAGAGAGAGAGCGTAAGCAGGGGAGGGTCAGAGAGAGAGGGAGACACAGAATCTGAAACAGGCTCCAGGTTCTGAGCTGTCAGCACAGGGACCAATACAGGCTCGAACCTACAAAACGTGAGATCATGACCTGAGCCGAAGTCAGACGCTTAACCGACTGAGCCACCCAGGTGCCCCTGAAATGATTTTTTTAATGCTCATTTATTTTGAGACAGAGAACACACATGCATGCACACAAAGGAGAGTAGGGGAGGGGAAGAGAGCGAGAATTCCAAGCAGGCTACTCCTTCTAAGCAACCATAGCTCCAGCCCTCTCTCTCACCCATATTTGTCACTTGGTACTTTATAATATAATTTAGGTTTTCTGTCTCTTTTTGTTCATCATTAGGCTAAACACTATTTTCATGTTAAGATACACTCTTATTTTACTTGTGTCTCTCCTTCCTCATAACAGCTTAGGTAAAATGTGTTTGGAATTATTGACTCACTTATATTTAGAGCTTCTTCTAAGAATTGCTTTTGATATATGGAGGACAGTGCAACAATAGGACAATAAAATGGCAAGGTGTAACTAGAATGACAGAGGCACCATGGAAGAAAATTGCTTTGACAAGGCCAGTGGAGTAGGGCAGAAGTCATCTGAAACTGCTGCACAGTTTTACCTACGACTACTTGGAACCATGTTGATAGAATGGGGACAGCAGAAAGTATGGTGTTTCCTACAACTATTCTTTCCATTCATTATTCCAGACAATGTTTAAGAAGAAGAAGAATAATGCCCTATACATAATGTGTCATGTGACAAGTATGTTTCTAAGTGCTCCCTCTCTCTATATATAAATATTTAGCCCTCATAGTATTCTTATTATTTAGTTATTGTCATTCACATTTTATTTACACAGGAAGAAACTGAAAGATTATAGTAGGAAGTAATATGCCCAAGAACTCATAGCTATTAAAAGTCAGAGCCATGGGGAGCCTGGGTGGCTTAGCCAATTAAATGTCAGACTTAATTTCAGCTCAGATCATGATCTCACAATTTGTGAGTTTGATCCCAGCGTTGGGCTATGCACTGACAGTGTGGAGCCTGCTTGGGACTCTCTCTTTCCCTCCCTCTCTGCCTCACCCCCTTGTCCATGCTTGTTCACACTATCTCTCTCAAAATACATACGTAAACTTAAAAAAGAAAATCAGAGTCAGGTTTTGATCCAAGTGGTTTAAACTGGGAAGCAAACATGCATGTGTGGGATCCATCTTTCTTTGATTTGTCACAAACACAACAGCAGCCTCTCAGACCTTACTCTAAATCTTCAGAACTGGGAGATAGAGGCTGATGTAAGAGCTCTGATTTGACCTGTTAACCTGCCAGTGCCTTCACTACATCTGTCTAAAGTGATAAAGTGTTAGCCCTTGGTAACTCCTACAGGCATACTATCCTTAAATAAAAGACTAGATAAATAACGAATGTAAATGCCATTTATTCATTAAAATTCTACACAGCAAAATATCTAGTCATTATCTCAGTGAGTAATATACTCTAGTGTCTTCATGTATATCATAAAACATAATAAAATGGATAATGGATATATTCCCCTTAATAATATTGCTGCAATTTAAATTCCTATTTAATGACATGAATAGGAGCACATTTCTGTGCATAAAATAGTAAAATGTCAGATTATAGCTCAACAAAGAGCAGCATTATTATTTAAAGGAAAATTAATGAATCATCCAAAGTAGCATATAATAAATTTTTTCACATTTGTTTTCTGTTTGAATTATTTCTTCCTACTCAAAGAACAAAACCAGTATATCCTACATCTCACAGCATGGCTTTCCACTAGAATGGTTACATGATATATTTTAACAAATTGCTATTTAGAGATAATTTTTCATGATTCTGACCATGATAAGACTCTTCTATTGCTTTTTAAAATGAGTTATTAAAAAGCCAAAAATGGAACATAAAAACAAATGTGTCCTATTCTTTATTCTTTAACAACAAAAATCTTACAGGTATGTAATATCAAAATCTCCCACAAAACAACTGACCTAAAATGACAACCTAGTACACACTAGTACACAAGTTAGTTACAGCACTCCAAAAATAACATCAAACAAAATGCTCACAAATCCCAAGTACTCTATCCTAGGGCATACTTCATTCTGTTTATGCCGTAAATGGAACATTAAATGCATATCTGCAAAAGAAATCCACAGCACTCTATCTAAGTAAAGACATTTTCTGGAAAACATTATAAAATCAAGTGAAATCTATTGCTGTAAAGTCACCCAGAATGAAGTAGCAACTTTGAAAATTTTTAAAGAAGTTTTCTACAGTAAAGCTTTACTAATATTATGTGGGAACATTTTACCAGTAGCGTTCTTTCTTCTCTTTGTTCCTCCTTTCTCCAAGAAATGTTCAGAAGGCCTTATAAATTAAAAAAAATATGATAATTCTCTAAATCACAAATATATTTAATTTCTAAATTTTAAGAATAACTAAATATTTTTAAATACATTGTATACTCATGAAAGCATAGGTCATATAAATGTATATTTGTTTTAATTTTAGGTACTGATCATGAATATTTTATTGGAAATAGAATTAAGCGACATATGTGGGTATCAACAAAACAATATATGTACTTTTAAAAAATGTTTTTATTTTTGAGAGAGCACAAGCAGGGGAGGGGTAGAGAGAGAGGGAAAAGAGATCTGAAATGGGCTCTGTGCTGACAGCAGTGAGTCCCGTGTGGGGCTTGAACACATGAACTGTGAGATCATGACCTGAGCGGAAGTCAGAAGCTCAATCAACTGAGCCACCCAAGTGCCCCAAGGATATATCTACTTTTAATTATTACTCTGAGCATAATTACTTATGAATTGGTAAAAAGGGGTAGATTAATAATTCATCAGGTACATTTGAAACCTGATGAATATGTGCATAGAGTCATAAAAAGTAAAAATCTAAATAACTTTCAGCTGTATTTTTTTATTTTATTTTATATGAATACATATCTGTCAGAGTCAGACATTCAGATGCGATATTTAAAAATTTGGGGGAAAGTAATCTTTAACTTTTATTTTAAATAGAGTCACAATACATACATTTCAACTAATTTTTTCTGTACTCTTAATTTTTGAATCTGGATTGCATTTGCTGTGCCAAATGAATAGAGATAAAAATGGAGAAAGGAGTGCTTGCTTCCCAAAACTAAGAAGAACCAAACTGTTAGAAGAGTAGCAAATATAACCCTCAAACTTCATGCTTACTTAATATGTGTACACAGCTAAGGAAGCAGGCTTTATGATGATTCTGAAAATGTCATTGTTAAAGAGACAACAGTGCAACAAGAATTGTAACATCTAATTCAATAGACTCTCTTCTTTTTCTCATTTCTCTACATTATTTTATATAATATATATAATACTTCCTTTACCAAGGTGGTAAATATATTTTGGAAGCTATTAGAATAGCTTTACTGTGTCTTTATTTTCATTGTCTACATACAAATAACAGATACCATATGTTTGCACTAAAGGAGGATTAGGAGGAACATAAAGGAGGATCATGGGGGAGAAGAAGGGGAAAAATAGTGGTGGAGAGGGAGGGAGGCAAATCATGAGAGACTCTTGAATACTGAGAACAAACTGAGGGCAGATGGGGTCGGGGGGAGGGGATGGGGGCTGATGGGCATGGAGGAGGGCACTTGTAAGGATGAGCACTGGGTGTTATATGGAAAGCATCTTGACAATAAACTATTAAAAATAAATTTAAAAAATAAAAAATAAAAAACAAATAAGTATAGTTTTTAATATCAAAAAATTAACTCTAGTTTTTTTATTTATATGAAATCAGAGACCCCAAATCTTTACTTCTGTAGTTTTATAAGCACATCTTTTAAAAAGTCTCTCTTAAATTGTACAGTTTTTCTAGTTCTGCATTAAAATAATTATCTCTAATAGCTGTGTAATAAGTTTGATGATTTGACATCATTTATTCTGAATAGACAATACTTTATCTAGAATGGACACTATATCAATGATACTATTTCAATACATTACTTGTGTTTTTTATCATGATTGAAAAAGGAAGTTGTAAAAATAATAGTATTAAACAATTTAATATTAGAATCATCTAAAATCAGACCTTTCCTCTTAAAGGTATTTTAGTTATTCTGTTCTACCAACAAGGAACCAAAATTTCCCTAGATTCAAATTCTAAGTCTGTTTACTAGGTATATACATGATTCTTTCTATATCCTGGGGACTAGCAGATGGTACATCATGTTTTCTCTCTGCTGCTTCTCTCCCTCATCTTTATGGTAAAGAACTCCACTGCTTTTCTGTTTGAATTCTTGTATACCATATCTGTTAACTACCATATCTTATGGTATAGTACCATCTTCTGTTAAGTTTCTTCTGTTTCTTCTGGTCTTCTGTTAAGTTTCTTGAGATCCACATCTGAATGAAAACATATGATATCTGTCCTTTTCTGACTGACTTATTTCACTCAGCATAATACCTTTCAGGTCCATCCACATTGCTGCAAATGGCATGATTTCATTATTTCTCATTGCCAAGTAGTATTCTATTGTATATATAAACCACATCTTCTTTATCCATTCATCCTAATTTTCTGTCATGAGAAAAAAATCAGACCTCATTTTCAATAAAAAATAAGCCTGCTAATAAACATGACCTAGACAACCATCTCACTTTGCTAATCTCACTGTAATGTAACCTTCACCTTGAGTATGTAACCTGAATGAAAGAAATCACATTCCAGGCACAAATCTTTCCTTAAAATTCAGATATTCTTTTTCAGGGGAGATTGCCATTTGTGTTGTAAACTGGAAGTTTTCACCTGAAAATGCATTTAGCAAGTGCTCAGATGACAGTGAGGGATACCTTTCTTCTGAGAACTAGGAGAATGCCTACTGTGAAGAAAGGGGGAAAATAGGCGTAAATCATGGAATATTCTCAAGCAAACCTCTTTTGGGAAATTAAACATTTGAAACATATGATAATCTGGATAGTGACTTTCAAAAATTTATTTGTAGCTGGATCGTGATACCTATGCATCTTCATGCTTTTGCAACCCCAGATTTAAGGACTGATGTGTTCTAACATATCCAATATGTACTGTAAATTTATACTAACAAGAGTAATTTTATCTTCAACCTATTATCTTTTAAAATACTACTTTGTATTCTTATGAACTATAATTATGTCTTATATTTAGTGTATAAGAATGACAACTTAATTCATGCTAATTAGATAAGGTAAATTTTCACTTGCATGTCACTTTTAATTATCATAACAACTCTAAGATGGATAATATACCAGTTTTCAGATAAAGAAACAGAATTAGGGCAATTACGTAACTTGCATAGATTCTCACAATAGCAAGGGTTAAAGTTAGGATTAGAACTCAGTCAGGGCACCTGGGTGGCTCAGTCGGTTAAGGATTAGAGCTCAGGTTGTCTAACATCAGCAGATCTTTATACTCCATCCTATTCTCAGCTACAGTACAGGAAACAAAACAAAAGAAAACAAAGGAAAATGAAACAAAATAAAACACTTCACAAGAATATCTAGTTTTCTAGGTGCTGAATGGATATAAAAAGTATAGTATTTTTGTAAAATATCTTGGGCTCCATTCTGGATTGAATAAATTAATCACTATGCATTGAATTGTGTAAGAACAAGGTATATATATTTTTAAGTTTATTTTTTATTTTGAGAGAGAGAGCACGCTAGCTGTGAAGGGGACAGAGAGAGAGAAAGAGTGAGAAATCCAAGCAAGCTTCATACTGCCAGTGCAGAGCCCAAATTTATTGAGTCCCCTAGGAGCCCCATGAACAAATTTCATTAATGAGAAAAGAATTCAAGTTGTTCTGGAAACTCAATGGCAAATAATTATGATAGTGATTTATAAAGGCTGTGAGTTTAAGTGACTATGTAGTTCATGTGATCTATCAAAAATATTTCAGAGAATTGTTTACAAAAGGCTACTCGGATTATCTACCTATGCAGCAGTTGTCTAAGAAATCAATACAGAGCCAAACATGGGCTCATGTCAATCAGCTTATGCATATTGTGAAATCTGAGTTCACCTTAAAATTTGGAAAAAAAAAAAAAGCACAAAAAGATGTAGAAGACAAACACAATGGACATTGGTGTGCTAATAAATTAAAAATTATCCCTACCACACTACATAAGCCTAGTTTTAGTGATTCCTGTGGTTTAAATACTCATACAACAATTTCAAGGTACCAAATGGGACGTTATGAAATAATGCATAGTAGCACTCTATTTTATAGTGTCTTCACCTAACTCATGTAACAGACTAGCATGACCTCAAGCACTTAAACTCACATACTTTAGTGACAGTAAAATTCTATACTGATAAAAAAGAAGTGATGAGTCTTGAGTATTTTTCTTTTTGTTTGATATAATTTACTTAATTATATGTTCATAAAGTTTGTTTTATTTTCATGTCAAGTGGATTTTCAAAAGTTGTTAGGAGTAGTGATATAGCTTTTATTAGGGTCTGCATTGCTTCAAGCCTACTGTAGAATCTTCTGCCCCATAAGTTTTGCTATATTCTCAGCGTATAGAAAATAGTACAATTGTAATGTTAAAATGTTAAAAAAATTAATAATTCTGTGTTAATAACCAGCTTGAAAAATCCCTGAAAATTTATCTACTCTAATGAGCTGATATACAAATATACAGTAGATGAAAGATATAACTTTATTTTTTAATTAAGGCTGAAAAGCATGGGATGATATTGAACACCATATATTAGATTGAGATGACAGCTCCTTGTGAAATGCCTTTAATTATATGCCCTTTAAATAAGTAGTTATCAATACAAAAGATATTGTATATCATATATTATTGTGAATCCAATAACCTTGTGAATGAAACAGTAAGCAAAATAAAAATCAGTGGCAATCCTTGCTAGTGCAATAAGGCAAGAAAAGGAAATAAAAAGTATATACATATATATGTATATATATATATATGTATTGTGAAGGAACACATAAAACTATTTTTTTTTGGCAGATGACCTGATCATCTATGTAGAAAATCTAAAAAAATTAACAAAAGAACTCTTGGAACTAATAAGTAGTTATAGCAGGTTCAGGATACAAAGTTAATATACAAAAGTCAATTTCATTCCTATATACTAATTATGGAGACATAGAATTTGAAATTTAAACACAATACCATTCACATAAACACTCAGAAAGGTTAAATACCTAATTAGATGAGGACGCCTGGGTGGCTTACTCAGTTGACCGTCCAACTTCGGCTCAGGTCATGGCCTCGTGGTTTGTGGGTTCGAGCCCCGCATCAGGCTCTGTGCTGATAGCTCAGAGCCTGGAGCCTGCTTCAGATTCTGTGTCTCCTTATTCTCTGCCCCTCCCCAGCTCATGCTTTGTCCCCCTTTCTCTCAAAAATAAATAAACATTAAAAACATTTTTAAAAAATCTAATTAGATGTAAACCTAACCAAATATGTACAAGATCTATACAAATCCAACTACAAAACTCTGATGAACAAAATTAAGTAACAAAGTAAATGAAGAGATATTCCATGTTTGTGTATAGAAAGGTCAATATTGTCAAGCTGTCAGTTCCTCTCGATTTGATCTGTAGATTCAACACAATTCCAAAACCCAGGCAAGTTATTTTAACTTGGCATAACTGATTTTAAAGTTTGTATTGTGAAGTGAAAGACTCAGTAGAGCTAACCCAATATCAAAGGACAAGTTGGAAGTCTCATGCCACCTAAATTTAAGATATACTATAAAGTTACAGTAATTAATACTGTGGTATTGGAAAACTATAGACAAATTGATGAAATGGAACAGAATGGAGAACTCATAAGTAGACTTTACTTTTTTTGAGAGAGTGAAAGAGAGAGCATGCACAAGTGGGGGAGGGGCAAAGGAGAAGGAGAGAGAGAATCTTAAGCAGGCTCCATATAAAGCCCTAAATGGGCTTGATCTCACAACAGTGAGACCATGATTTGGCTGAAATGAAGAGTCATATGCTTAACTGACAGCCATCTAGGTGCCCCATAAGTAGATTTTAACAAACAGAGTCAACTGATCTTTGACAAAGGACCAAGGAAATACAATGAAGCAGAGTGCTGTTTTATTTACAAAACATTGTGAATTTTACAGTTTTATCTGTCTTACTGATTTCTAAATCCATCCCGTGTGGTCAGAGTCAGAGAAGTTATTTTGTCTATCTGTATTTGAAATCTATTGAGATTTTAATGTGTATGTTATGGCTATTGGGTAGAATATTCTGCATGTATGTATTATACTCAGTACTTTATTGTGTTGATCAAGTCATATGTTTTCTTATTTATTTTCTATCTGGTTGTTCTATCCATTATTGAGAATGGTGAATTAAAGTCTCCAGCTATTATTGTATTATTGTTTGTTTCTCCCTTCAATTCTATCAATTACTGCTTCATATATTTTGATGATCTGTTATCAGATGTTATGTTCTGGCTATATTGAACACTCTATTAACATATAATATTCTTCTTTGTCTTATAAGCTTTTGGATTTAAAGTCTATTTTGTCTGATATTAGTATAGCCCACTCCTGCTTTCTTTTGGTTATTATTTGGGTGGAATATCTTTTCCCATTTTTTCAATTTTGGCCTATTTTTTGTGTATATTTAATATGAGTCTCTTGCAGGCAGCATATATTTGGATTGTGTGGTTTTTTTTTTATCCATTATGCTTTTTGATTAGAGAGTTTAATCCAGTATATTTAAAGTTATTACTGACAAGGAGACTTACATCTGTCATTTTGTTACTTGTTTTCCATAGGTCTTCAGTAATTTTTGTCTCTTATTTTCTGCATTACTGTCTTCTTTTGTGCTTAGTTGATGATAAACAATGATAAGTTTAATAATAATTTCTCATTTCTTTGTGTGTATATTCTATATCTATTATCTTTGGGGTAACATTCACAACTGTTAACACCCTATTTTGGATCTATATCAGCTTAATTTCAGTTACATACAAAACCTTTGCCCTTTTATAGCTCTATCTGCATGCCTTTCAGTTGTTGATATTACAAAATTCCATCTTTATACATTGTGTGTCCAAAACATGAACTAACAATTTCTTGAAAGCTTTAGTCTCTTAAGTTATATAGAAAGCAAAATGTAAAGTTACAAAGAAAGTTGCAGTAATACCAGCTTTTAGACTAGTAATTATTTTTAATATATTAGTTTCTTACATAATGTAGAAATGAAAAAGTAGAGTGGCACACAGCTATTATAATAAGACTAGCTTCTTAAAATGTCTATGTATGCACCTTTACTATTTATTTCTTCATTAGGCTTCAAGTTACTGTCTAATGACTCTTCATTTCAACCAGTAGGTCTCTCTTTAGCATTTCTTGCAGGGAAGATCTGATGGTAACAGTCTCCTTCAGCTTCTTTTATCTGAAAATGTCTTTTTAAAAAAAATCTAACAATGTATTAATTTCTTCCTCACTTTAAAAGAACAGTTTTTCCAGATATAGGGTTGTTGGTTGACTGTTTTATTCTTTTAACACTTTGCATATATCAGGTAACGGCCTCTGGCTTCCAAAGTTTCTGATGAGAAATCTGCTTATTATCTTATTGAGGATCACCTGTATGTGATAGAGTCCCTTCTCCTTCGCTGCTTTCAAGAGTGTCTTTTTCATTGGCTTGCAAAAATTTGATTATAATGTGTCTTCGTGTGGGTCTCTTTGAGTTCATCTTACTTGAAATTCATTGAGCTTGTTGAATGTTTATTTCCATGTCTTTAATCAAACTGGGGAGGTTTCAGCCCTAATTTCTTCAAATATTATTTATGCCCCTTTCTCTCTTTTCCTTTTAGGACTCCTATAATACATATATATATGATTGCCTTGATGGTGTCCCACACATCTCTTAGGCTATATTCATTTTACATCAGTTTTTTCTGTATTCTTTTTTTTTTTAAATTTTTTAATGTTTTATTTATTTCTAGGAGAGAGAGAGACAGCGTGAGCAGGGGAGGGTCAGAGAGAGAGGGAGTCACAGACTGAAACAGGCTCCAGGCTCTGAGCTGGCAGTCAGCACAGAGCCCGACGCGGGGCTCGAACCCACGAACCGCGAGATCATGACCTAAGCGAAAGTCAGACGCTCAACCGCCTAAGCCACCCAGGCGCCCCCAGTTTTTTCTGTTTTCAAACTCAGTTTTTCACTGTCCAATCTTCAAGTTTGCTGATTCATTTTCTGCCTTTTAAAAATCTGCTTTTGAATCCCTCTACTGAATTTTTTATTTCAGTTATTGTACTTTAAATGTCCAGAATTTTTTTTGTGTGGGGGGAATGTTCATTTTAGGTTTTCTATCTCTTTCTGATATTTCCATTTTGGTCATAAACAATTTTCTTGAAAATTTCCACCTCTTCTTTAATTATCTGAGCATCTGTTAAGACTGTCTTCAGATACTTCTTTTAGTCGTTGTCTTATATATAGATCTGCTATCAAGTCTTTTATAGGCAGTTTCTGTTTGTTTGCTTAGTTTTGGATGGCTTATACTTTCCTATTTCTTTTTATGCCTTGAAATTTTTGTTGAAAGTGTATATTTGACAATTATAACATGGTAAACAGCTCCTTCCCCTTTCCCAAAGTTCTCTGTTTTGTTTTTGCTTATTGTTTTCAATTTTTTTTGCTTCTAGTAGGCTGTTTATGTATGGAGGGTCAGCCTGAGATGTAAGCATTAGGTCTTCTCAGATTTTCTGAGCCTCCCCCCACTTTTCTGGTCATTTTGTGGTGATACTCTAATTTCTCCTGTATAAGGAGCTGCTTTTGAATATCCTCATCTTTAAAAGGGTTCTGACTCTTTAAATCCTTTAGGAGTCACTTCAGCCAGAGGAAGAGGTGATGGCAACATTGGGATGAGGTTTAAGAACAATGGCTGCCTTTTGCACCTCTGTGATCAGAAGCAGCAATCAATAATCAAAGCATAAATTTATGATATTTAAAAACAGAATTCTTTTAGCACACCCTCGCTCCCTCATGCTGATTATAGAGTTCTCTAAGAACTCTATGTCTCCAAGACATAGGTCTGCCTGCTGTGGAGCTGAGGAGTAGGAGATGGGAGGATTTTACTGTGCTAGAACTGGAATTACCTCTATTTTTCTATCCATACTTTTCCTTGGAAATTGTAAACCTTGAATATACTCCAGAGGTCCAATATTGTTACTACAGACAGATTGTCTGTACAATTACTGTCTAAGTGGAGATACATATTCCCCGCACTTCCTACTCCATCATTTTCCCCGAATCTTCTCCTTTTAATGATCTAGACTGGTGTTTGACAAGACATATGGGCACCATGGACTAACAAAATTGATATGTAAAATTAAGCATCACAGACTCCAGGCAAACACATCTTAAAATCAAAGTCTGGTGATATTCTCTCTATAGTTTTGGATGAGATTTACATGTGTTGGCAGCCTGAACTCTTAGAGTTTATTCATAGAAAGAATATAGAAGAAATGGATATTTTCTAGAAACAACATGGTTTCCTATGAAACTCCAGATGAAATTGTTTAAAATTATATGTAAGAGGATCATCTGTAGTGGCTTTGGGATCTTAATGTAGTTTTTGGGTGGAGTGGATTACCAAAGAAACAATAACTGAAGTGGTACAGGAAACCAAACAAAGATTGGATCTTGATATAGGAACAAGTCCTTTGAAAGAAAGTGTGAGCTATATTCTTCTGCTAGATCAGAGAATGTGCAGTGAGTTAATGAGATAACTGATTAAGAATATCTTAATTCCCCTTATCTTCCCACTATCCTTTGCTTCCTCTCAGAAAGACCATGAAAAGCTAATGAGAGGAGGGATGGAAGTGATTCAGTAAAGAAACTAAGGAGACTAAAGAAAACCTCTAGAACTTTCTTGCTTGAAGCAATCTTCAGTTGCATTAGCAAGAGTAGCTACAATCTTATAGAAGGTTTCAATCCTGAATAGTAAGTGTGACTGGACCTAAGTATTGAATGATATCATATTTATGTCTTCAAGTTATAATATGCCACTTTATAATAACCATGAGTGATCAGAGAAAGGGCATGAGTCTTCACCTAAGGGAAGAGGAAGAACTTGTTCTACTTTATGCATTTGATAATTAGGGTAGGAGAAAAAGAGAGAGAGAGAGAACCTCCTGATTACAAAGTATGAATCATTTGCTCAACAAAAAATACAAATTTAAATGAGAATATTTAAAAATATTATGAGTCTATGTTAACATATAATTTATAACTGTACAAAATAACTGTGAAACCAATAAACAAAAAGAAAGACATTGGAAAATTTATAACCCCCCCCCAAGAATCTTACTAATTTATGAGGAATTGTACAAAATAGTTCAAATATTTAAATCTTTTAAATTTTCATTTCTGTAGATTTATCTGTATATCAATTCTAAATGCTTACCTATTTTTATATTCATTTTCCATCCAGATCATAAAACTAAAATTTGATATTTTAAATGGGACAACCATGTGCTTCTGTATCTTTAAATAAATGGGACCATGTAATTTGACTTTAAAAATGTTACAAAATAAATTTATACTGGTAATAACATTGTAAGTTATATATAAAATTTTCTGATATGCTTATTCTTATATGTTTATTACAATACACATTTTGTGACATGAATTATAGTGCTCTCTAGACAGAGAAGCATAAAAACATGAAAAGAAGAAAAATAGTGTGGAGTTTTGACATAAAATACTACTGTAAACATGGATATATGTAGAGACCCTGTATCACACATTGCTTACTTTGGAAGAACATAACTGTGTATAGTCTTTAATACATCATATTATTGTTGTTTAACTCTGTGTAATACCCCATACCCTGGCATTACTGGGCACAAGAGATTGTATATTTTCAAAGGAGGAACATCAACTATTTGGAGAAAGTCCTTGGGCTTGGAAATTTTCAGTTTTCTTGAACTTTGCCTTAAAATCATTTACTAGAATCTCATATGCCCTATCAGGATGTGATTATACTACCATGCTGTTAAGATAAATGATTCCTATCAGCTTCAGTGAGTTCTTGCCTACCATCCATCTTCTTGATTTCCACCTTCAATGTATGATATACTCAACAAGCTTAAAATTGGTCAGGGTTACTAAGTAAATGGTCTTTGGAGATGAATGCTGGAGTGGACAATCAGATTTTGATAGGGGAAAGTAAAGTACCTCAGATTTCTGACAAGTGAGTACTATTCAAATAAAATTCTTAGGATGTTAAGCTAGAGGAAGAAAATCATCAACTGAAAATATAATTTTTACCTTAAGGTTGTTAGTATTACCTTCAGTTGACACAACCCTTGAAGGATTAGTATGCATTTACAACACAAGGAACCCAGCAGCTTTAAACTGGAATGGAAAACTCAGCGCTATTTCCATATTATTTCTATTACAGCACTTACTATAATGTACCTTCTTGTATAGTGTGATATCTGTCTTTTTCTCAATAGATTTAGAAGACTTGGTATATCTGTTCTGTTGAGCTAACAAATATGAGTGCTAAATAATTACACCCAGAGAAAGGAGATATTTTATGTCTCTTGCCATATCATTTCCCCATTCACAGAGAAGAGAGGTTTTTATGAACTGATCAGTTTGAAGGACATTATAGTGGACTGTTTGAATCTTAAAACATTTAATAAGTCTAGACTTGTCAGTGCTCATGAGATTGGTCCGCTTCACTCTTTTGCTGTTTTATGATCAAAATGGTAAAGGCTGGCACTACTCATTTAGTAGACCAAGGTGATCCCCTTGTGAAGAAATATTATATTTTATTCTCACTCTTAGCATCAAACTAAGGTCTAGAGTGTGCTGTTTTAGCCTACTCTGGTAGACATTAAGGACATATTTAGCTATTTTAGTTGCGTGGGATTTTTTTCCTATTACTGATAAACCTTTTTATGCCACTGAAGTATTAATTTCTACTTTTGGAATTAATATATTGGTGGCTGTGGTGGATGTGGGTGCAAGAATAACATCTTTATACTAAGGGATATAGAAAAAATAGATTTGAGGAAAATGTAATGTACTTCAAAAGAACATATTGCTTTTCATAATTCCTTACACTTGGCAAACCATTTGTCATTTTCAGAGTCAGGACAAACAAACATTGTTATAAAAAATTGAAATTCATTTGTTGGAAAGCTAAAGAGAAAATTATGTTGGGTGTGAAACTGTGTGAAAATGACTAGACAACAAATTGATTTGCTTAAGAAAATAATGTACTGAGAGAGAAAATAATGACTTTTATGAACTTAAAACTTTTTATATTTTTAAGTTTATATTTGTTATATATTTGAATTAAATTTATGATAATTTTGAAATATGCTTAAGGAATATAGTCAAATATTAAGAATTAAAAATGCTGATACAATTTTTTTAAACAATAGTTTGGTTGTCTATACAACTTGCGAAGGTATTTTATCAATCTGTAAACATAAAGCTTATTTAAGTGGTTCTATATAGCTGTACGTTCTTTTCTGAACTATAAACTCCTTTAGAATAGAATATATGTCAAAATAATCCTTGTAGGCTTGCTAGCACATTCTTCAAAGCCTTGTACTTAGAATTCTTCACTTAGCAATTCTTCACTGTAATATCTTGAATGAGTAAATGAATAAAGTGTGTCATCTTTCCAAATATCAAAAATCACAAAACATCCTCTGTCAAACATAAAAATGGCAAAGTGTAAATAGTACTATAATGCAACATATAGGCAACTTCTGATAAATTATAGTTATCTAGCAGTATATAATTTAAAATAGATTTAGAAAATTAGGTAGGAAACTACACTTCAGGTCATTTAAATCAAATATAATTTTTAAAATAATGAAAATCTCTTAAAGCAAATATATAAGTTGAAATTATGTGCCTAGGAAATTTATTCTCAATTATCAGAATGATATAGAATTATTTGCCGATCAACATTGTATTTTATTTAAAATTTGAAGATGCGAGAGCATGCAATAGAAGAATAATTCAAAAACAAGGTATGTTTTTAGGCAGTACTTTTCAGTGAATCATTTTTATGACAAAAATTATAATAAGCTAAGTATGGTACAAAATCCATCTCTTTTAACAAGGCAAGAAAATAGTGTTAAATTATACCATCCTCATTAAAATCCTAAGTCTGTCATTTCACATTACATTTTGCTCAGGTTGATACGTGCATTCACAGTTATTGCCAGACTTCCATTACTAACTTGCCCTGTCATTTATCATTAGTGAAGGGTAGAAAGCCAAAAAGAAACCTAACGTGATAAGGAATATATAAAAGAAATATAACAAGTAAAATGAAATGTTCCAAATAATAGTCCTTGCATATTCTGCTATAAGTTGAGGAAGAGTATTATTTTTTCATTTTCTCCCTAATATTTTTATAATACAACCCATATGGGGAATATGTTAATGAGATCTTATTAAACAATGTATGATCATGCAGCAATTATAAATTAGTAAAGTAAATTAAAAGTTAGCCTCTTATCCCAGTGCTCTTCTCAGAATTCATGGAAATGGCAAAAAACCCAGAACTTTGACTAAAGGTTGAGGGGAGGTCCTACTTGGGGAAACTGAAGCTTGACCCTATGCCACTTTCCATTAGAGAGGCCCATTATCCCAAGAGCTATCACCTTTAGTTCATTATTAAGCTTTCAACCTAGATCAAATATAATCCTTAGAAGACTGGGATAAAGACAAATTTTCTAAATATCTAGAAAAATCATAGAGCTCAGTTAGCAGTAATGCTCTTGGGGGTGGTCTATATCATTATCAACCGTGATGGGCCAATATATTCTCCAAATGAAGTTCCATCTTTCATACCTTTAGTTATGGAATAACCCTAATATTGCTGTAAAACCAGCAAAAAGAATTAAAAGAAAAGAAGAAATTAAGAGAATGAATCACATAGATCCTCTCTTTAGTGTTCATGAAACTACCCATTGGATTTTCAGAGAAAAAAACAATTATACTATGAAAAAGAGGAATATGTAGCCAGATTAGGAATAGGATTGAATTGTCACAACTGTATTTTACTTATTTATTTATTTATTTACAAATAGTTTATTGTCAAATTAGTTTCCACATAACACCCAGTGCTCATCCCCACAAGTGCCCTCCTCCATGCCCATCCCCCTTCGCCCCCACATCCATCAGTCCTCAGTTTTTGTCAGCATTCAAGGGTCTCTCATGGTTTNGGTTCATTCTGTCCCCACTTTCTCTAACGTCTTTATTAAGAAGGGATGCTGTAGGGGCGCCTGGGTGGCTTGGTTGGTTAAGGGTTCGACTTTCGCTTAGGTCATGATCTTGCGGTTTGTGGGTTCGAGCCCCGCGTTGGGCTCTGTGCTGACTGCCAGCTCAGAGCCTGGAGTCTGTTTCAGAGTCTGTGTCTCCCTCTCTCTCTGACCCTCCCCTGCTCACGCTCTCTCTCTCCTAGAAATAAATAAAAATATATAAAAAAAAGTAGGGATGCTGTATTTTGTAAAATGCTTTTTCTGCATCTATTGACAAGATCATATGTTTTTTTTCTTTTCTTTTATTGATGTGATGTATCACATTGATTGACTTGCGAATGTTGAACCAGCCCTGTAACCCAGGAATGAATCCCACTTGATCTTGGTGGATGATTCTTTTTATGTGCTGCTGGATTCGATTTGCNCCAAGAAGACCTTTTGACTCTCCAGGGCCTATCCTTTCAGAGAGTGTTTTTTGAATGGTATCTCTTGGTCTCTCTTGTTGGGACCTTGGTTATTTTATTTTCCTATTTGTAGTGATATTTGGCACCTTCACCTTGTGTACTCTGGCTTGTTTCTTGAGGTAGCCATTAGAAGTCTTTCTCAGTGGATTCTGCATCCTTTTTCTCCCAATCTGTCAGGTTTTGTAAGGTTTCCAATGGCTTCAGATCTTTTCCGTGTGATGTATGGGCGCGAGTGCAATTACGGAGCTCCTTACTTCTCCACCATCTTGCCCCCTCCCTCTGTCACAACTGTATTTAAACTCAGAATTATTGGTTGTTTGGAAATAGATTATAACTGTACTGTGTATAAATCAAAACATAAACTTAACCATAAACTTCTGACCTGAGAGAGGCACATAGTCAATGATATTGCAACCGGGATATAATAACAATGTACATAGCAATTAGACCAAAACTCTGTGTGTTCAATTCAAGATACCTGTCAGTGTTTTCATTAGCAATTAACAAAATAGAGACATCATCCCCCTCAGTAAGGGTTTCCCCTCAGAATGGGAGGGAAAAAAAAGCTTTAACATCATTTTTAATAATGAAAGTATTTCCCATTAAAACTGAAACATTTTGAGATATGTTTGCTTAGTTCTCAATATCTCCTATGAGCCTTTATCTACAGAAAAACTTATGCTAAAAATGACATTTTCTAGCAGCATATGGAGGGCTCAGTGGGTTGAGCATCTGACTCTTGATTTCAGCTCATATCGTGAACCCAGGGTCATGGGATCAAGCCCTGTACCAGGCTCCATGCTGAGTGTGGAGCCTGCTTTAGATTCTCTTTTGCTGCTCTTTTCTGCCACTCATGCTCTGTCTCTCTCTCAAAAAAGGAAAAAAATAAATAAAAAGCAAGCAAACAAACTGCATTTTCCAAAATCTCTTTCTAGATAGTCTAGATGCAAAATAGGTTGTAGTAATTTTATGAACTTAATGAATTTATGAGGCAGAAGGGAGGCTGATGCCACCTTTCCAGTGTTTTGCTCTTTTATCTAGGAAGAAAAGCTTATGAGGACGTAGGTGTGTCCCTGCTTCAGTCAACGCCTCTATGGATGTGTAAGGTGACTGCAGATTCAGTGAGAGACTTCTGTCCTGGGTTTCTTCTCCCTAGATCAATAGCTTCAGCAATGGCCACCAGGTCCTCACTAGCCTTTCCAATGATTTTGTTAAATTCCTGGATTAAGTGTCTTTCTGTTTAAAATTCCTAGAATAGTTTTGATGCATAGAATAAAGCATAACTAATATAAGAGAAAAAAAAAGTAAGTAGGAAATGGAGACTACATATTAGTTTGTTTCTTATTCCAAAACAATCATAATTATTCTGCAGAACAAGCTAAGTTTACTTGTGGAACAGATAGAGGTACCAAGTATGTAAGTATACTGGAAAAAGCCTTTTTCAGTATCTGAGTCTTGTTATTTCCAAAGGTACAGCTCAAACTCTATGCAGCCACTATGTAAACATTATATCTGAAATTTTTTCACTCAATCTTTAAGTGAACAATTTGAACATGTCTTCAACATCACTTCCCATGAGATCTGTTCTTTTAGGATCAGTAAAATAAAAGAAACAGATCATTAAAAATTGCAGAGTAAAGACTATTAAGTGTGTACCACTGAAAANGAAAGAGCCTATAGAAAATACAGGCATAGAGTGTTAAGTGTCAACCACTGAAAAATTCTGCATCTTTAAAAAAAAAGTTTTTTATAGTTTCTTTATTTTTGAGACAGAGACAGAACATGAGTGGGGGAGGGACAGAGAAAGAGGGAGACACAAAATCTGAAACAGGCTAGCTGTCAGCACAGAGCTGGATGCAGGGCTCGAACCCACGAACGGCGAGATCATGACCTGAGCCAAAGTCGGATGACTTAACCGACTGAGCCACCCAGGCGCCCCTGAAAAATTTTACATCTTAAAAACAGGGAAAAGGTTAAATGACTATAGTTGTTAAAGGAAACATAAAAGCAGAAACTACTAATTATATTCCTTATATGAATCTTCTGGTTTAATTTAAGAAAATAATCAGTAATTTTTGGAGAATGACAGGTTAGTCAAAGCCATTAAACAATGTCATGGAAAGCTCTACGTAGCAAAATCAGTCAGACATAAGTTGATTGATAAGACATCATCTCATTTTTTCCAATAGTTTGAAAGTACATACATACATACATATATACATACATACATGCTATATAAGTCTTCTTACCTATTAAATAAATGTTCTGTCCAGCAGATGACAACATACTTTCTGCTCATAATACTTGGCCAGAAGTAGATCGGGGACTTTTTAAGAGCCCAGGAGGCCCTAGATAGTATTCTTCCAAATGCCAGACAAAGGCACAACCAGGAAGATCTGGAAAACATGCAACTTGCAAATGCACCAGGCACTTTATAAGGTGCTGAGGGCCTTTTGTCCTACTTGATGTACTTTCTCTAAAATTTACTTTAGTGTCGGTATATTGCTGATGAATTTTCCATTTTTGTCTTTCTGAAGGATGGTTTCACTAGAACTAAAATTCTGAGATGATAGCTTATTTTCTTTTAATATTTTGGAAAATGTTATACTGTGTTTTTTCTGTTAAGAGTCAAAATCAATCATATTGTTTCCTTTGAATTTTATTTCCTCAAGTTAATTTTCTAAACCAACTTCAAATGATATTAAGCATAAAAAGTGGGTCATTAAAGTAGAATTAAACTAGAAATGAGTGGCAGAAAGAAAAGTAGAAAATATAACTCTTGGAAATTAAGGAATATACTTCTATATAATTCATGGATAGAAGAACAAATAATGATGGATATTAAATACTACTTTGAGGTGAATATTGATAAAAATATTTTATGTTAAAACTTGACTGGTATATCTAAGTAAGGCTTAATAGAAAGACAATCCCTTTAAAGCATATATAGAAAATACAAAATCATTGAGCTAAGCATTCTTAAGAATTTATAAACGCATTATATTTTCTTTTGTTCTTTTAAAAAATTTTTATTTGAGTATAGTTGACACACAATGTTACATTAGTTTCAGCTGCACAACTTAGTGATTTACCGTGTTTTTACATCTTGCTGTTTTCACCACAAGTGTGGCTACCATCTGCCCCATTACATCACTAATATATTAGTGACTGTATTCCTTTTATTCCCATGACTTATTCATTCCATAATTGGTACCGTGTATTTCTCTCTACCCTTCACTCATTTTGCCTAACATCTACCCCTGGGAACCATAAGTTTGGTCCTTGTATTTATAGGCCTGGCAATAAAGAACTAATTAAAGTGTGGAAAGAATGAAATAATAAAGAAAATGAGGGGCACCTAAGTGGCTCAGTCCCTTAAGCATCCAACTTTGGCTCAGGTCATGATCTCACCGCTCTGGCTTCGAGACCTGCATGAAGCTCTGTGCTGACAGCTCAGTGCCTGGAGCCTGCTTCAGATTCTGTGCGTGTCTCTCTCTCTGCCCCTTCCCTGCTCATGCTCTATCTCTCTCTCAAAAATGAATAAATGTTAAAAGAATTAAGAAAAAGAAAATGGAATAAATTAATAAAATACAGAAACGTATAGAGAGTCATTAAACCAAAGTTGTTTTTTGAGACTAATAGAATTCATATATTCATAGGAACACATCAATAAACATAAAGAGGAAGTATAGGTAAACTAATGCAGAAATGATACTAGTTTTAAAAAGTTACTACTATAGAACCTATAGTTATTATAATGTAAATAAAGTCATCCTATAAAAAACAATGTAAGTTAAATTTGAACAATATAAATGTAATGAACACATTCCCAAAAAGGGATAACTAAAACTGACGCAAAGTGAAATAAAGACTACACACACACGCATACACACACACACACACACACACACACATACACACACATACACACACATGTCACACACGCAATCCATAGTTTTTGCAAAGAAAACAAAATTGAAATGACATCATGGAAAATGCAACTTGGCATCATAATATTACTTGAGATAAAGCAAGCTGAGGAATGTGCTACAGGCCCAAGCTCCCTCCCACCTTGTTTAAGGAGAAAGTTCCAATTCACATAAAGATGCTGTTGGACTAAATAGGGAAGAGCAGCAAGCTAGTCTAGGTTCAAATAGAAGCTGGCTATTATATTTATGTGTACATTAGTAAGGAGGAGTAAGTTAATTATATTACTGAATGGGTATGGGATGGCTCACCTAAAATTTCCAATAAATATTTCCTTTCAAGGACCTAATAAACTGCATCTTTGGAACTGTGAGAATATTTGGGGTAGACAAAGCTTCAAATTTAATAAAGATATAAAACAAGGAATGATCTTAATATCTCATTTAAAGTAAGCCATTTGAAGGTACATATACAGAAAGATTAAAAGTAAAGATTTTATTTTTCTCAAATTTATAAGAAAAAAGGATAAAAAACAACCAACTTTATGTTTATGCCCCTCCTCCTCTTCCCATTCCTCTTCCTCCTCCTCTTTCTTTTTTCTTCTCCTCTTCTTCTCTTTCTTCCTCTCCTCCTCCTTCTCCTTCTTCTTTTCTTCTTCTCCTTTCTTCCTCCTCCTCCTCCTTCTTCTTCTGCTTCTTCTTATTCTATGTGTTCTTCTTCATTTTCTTCTTCTGTTTCCATTTCATTTCCATGGTTTTGGGGTTGATGGCTTTATGTATTTACTTCTTTTTATAGAAACAAAATAACAAATTACATTTAGGAATTTCTTACTTAATATTGAGATATGTGAGTTTTATAAGTTGTTATGCAGTGTTTGCACTGACATTATTTTCCTTTTAATTTAATTTGAAAATTCAAAAATGTAATGTTATGTTATTTAAAGCTTAAAATGTATATCCACTTATTCAACATACATTTAATGAGAGCTTATGTCTAGTATTATGCTAATTAAAAATGAGAAATTAATATAGTCCTCAACATCAAAGAGCCTACAGACTTTAAGGACTACTAATGAAAATTATAAATAACAGATAACAGCATAAAATAAAGTTCAAGTTTTAAAGTTCAAATTTTATGGAAAGTCTTTTACTGATTATTATTCACTAACCATATTTCATAAGTAAAATTGAAATGAGTAGAGTTCATTCAATATATATAATACACAGAAATGTAAAATAACACATTCAAGATTTTATGATTTATTTAGAAAATATATTCTATAAAATATTCAAAAACAAAATGTTGAGAAAGCAAAAATTTTAATTTTTCAAGGCACACTATTTAGTGTTAATGCCAAAATAAGAAACTAGCTAAAAAAATAAAAATTATTGTTTTACAAAGCATCTGACTCAAAAAAGGAATTAAAAACACAAAAAGAGAAAACTTAGAAAATAATATAAATGAAATGTGATATGCCAATATATGAGACTCAGATAAGTGAGAAGTCATGAGCAATTCACTTACAAATGATCTTTAAAAAGAAGCATTGAATAAACATAACAAGCTACTGTAACTTTGCAAGTAGAATTTAAAATAATCCAAAGGAAAATATGAATATAATAAACATAAAATTAGAAATATACATATACATTAAAAGAAATTATTCTGAAAAACCTAAATTTTTGATTTTATAAAAATGCATCAAAATACATGAAGACTGTGAGCATAATCTAGAGAATCATGACAAGAAGGATAGAAGGCAATATTTTAATAAAATAGAATTTAGGAAAATATAATGATGATGATTGGAGGTCTACACCTAATAAAGTTGATAGTGCCAATGTAATATATAATTTCCTACATAAAGTATAATTGGTTTTTATTATTAAAATTGGTAGTGACCTAAATTTCTAATAATAGCACTCCAGAATAATTATTTAGTCATTAAAAAGAAAAATTAAAGTGTGCAAATTAGATACTAATTCTGATATTCTAGAGTAAACTTTGGTTAATGTTATGTTTCTATTGAAAAATCAATAAAATATATAAAAATAATTAAGTTCTAGCTAAGTCACCTACCTCTTCAGAATCAATGCATAAAATTTTATCCCATCCATAAATACCTGCTTCTTGAAATATATACAAAGACTCTTTTCTTATTCTTTTGTTCACAGAAGTTGCTTGTCTTCTCTTATCCATAGTAAATATAAATACCTTCTCTGTATTAAAATTATTATTGCTAGAATAATAATGGCAATATTAATTATAATTATGGAACATTTATAATATGTCCACTGTACTAATATAACTGTATGGAGTAGATATTGTTATTATTATTATATCATTATTAATATAAAATCTTTTCTATGTTTACTTCTTACATCAACTCTGACATTGTTACTGTTGATTTCTACTTTTACAAATAAGAAACTTGTCACGGGAAGATAGTTCACATATCCAAGATTATAATGTTCTTAAGCATCAGTGATATTGCCTAAACTCAGGTTTGTCTGCATTCAAATCCTGTGATCTTAACCATCATTGCATGTTGGCTTGCCCACCTACTTTTTATTACTTTCCTCAGTTTTCATGGCAAGTATATATGATGCTGTATTAAATAACAGCTTGTTTCTAAATAGAGACAACTGAAGCAAACTCTTTATCCAAATCAATTGTAGAGAAAAAGATAAATTGGAAGGGCAAACTACATATATATGAAGCCATTCCTGGTCAAAACCATGATTTTATAGTATCCAAGAAGTAACATACTTAAGTGAAACTTGCTTCTTTTATGACCTACTGGCCTTATAACTAGCCTTAATGATTCTGATTTGTGTTGTTGCTTGGTATCGGTATCCATATAATACACACACACACACATACACACAGATACACAGTGTGTGTATATATATATAAATTTTTTATTGGTCTTTTTCTTACACATCCTACTTTTTGACCAGAGGGAAAACAACTGGCTTTGTAAACATCAAACTCACATTAGAGTTCTGCATTTTCTTCTAATTACGTTTATTTTCCTCAAATTCTGGTGATTCATATCCCTATTATGCATTGTTTACCAACATCTCTCTCATAATTCTTATTTATTCTTTAACTGCCACCCACTGTTGTCATTTCGTTTACCTTGTCCAGGTGCTAAGGATTTTTCCCCATTTTGCTTTATTGGGGAAAGAATAAAATCACAAACTTAGAGACATTTTTCAATTCACTGCTGCTTCTTTCATGTGAGTGAGGAATCTGTACATGTCTGAACTATGGGAAGATCTTATTTGTATTCCTCTTGTGCTGAGCAGTTCCCTGCAGAGTCCTGAACAATCAATTGTATATCTCAGAAGTGAGACCAGCAATGCTCCTCCTATATCTGACATTTGGTTGATTATCTTACAGAATGTCCTTGTATCACTTTCTATTCTTGTGGATGAAACGTTTGACAAATTGTGTCTCTGTTCTATTTCTTTCATTCTTTTCCTCATTATTATTTAGATGAGGAACATGACCTAAGCTAAGTTTTTTACATAATTTATTCTTTGTTGTATTTTCCCCCACCTTTATATCAAGAGTAAACTATATTTCACTTTGTGTGTGATTTTACAAATGTATTTGGACTAGGTCTAAACTTGTGATGATTGTTTGATGTGATATAGAATAAAGCATATATCTAGATCATTTAAATTAAGCAGTTAAACTATTAATACTCTGGGTAACTCCCCCATGAGATCATTTATTTCCTCCTTCATTTAGAGCAGGAAAGATTGTCAAATTGGAAACAGAGTGCAATTATCTTTTTATGCCTTCTTATAACAGCTGTTTATAGTTATATGTTAATGTATCTTATTTAGATTGGAAAGCTTTTTTTTACTTCTCTTGATAATTCCAAGAAGTACAATATTTTTCATGCAAACAGATGTTATGTCATTTAAACTGAGAAAAATATTTAGGAATTTACTATAAAAATCCAATGTTTTAATGATATGATTATAGTTAATGCATTAAATCCTAGATTGAATCTTAAATATTAAATGATACTTACCAAATATTAAATTATTGAAGATTATACTATTTCATACAATTACATCTAATCTTTTAGAACATATTCTTTAATTAGGCATGAATATTTTTTCAAAATATTAAGTATATATATGATCAGATCAGATATTGCACGTGAAAATACATGGAGAATGCCACTCTTGAGTAACTTCACACAAGCTATTGGGTTTTGTCCCAGATATTTAGCTAGGAATGAAATATTCCATTGAGAAGGTGACAGTTTAACAGTGAAATATGTAAACAAGTAAATATTTTTTTAATTCTTTTAGTAAATGATTATAAATATTTTCAAAGAAACACAGATACAGCGAACAATTCCATCTAAAAGAGTCATGGAAACTTGTCCAGGGTTAACAAGTTAGTTACGCTGTGAAGAATGTAAAAAGTGACATTTATCAGGGGACCAGATTCAAAGACATTGAAACATGTATATATCTTGGGAATAGCAAGAAATCTGTTATTAGCTTCCTAGGGCTACCTTGACAAAATGAAACTAACCGCATGGCTTAAAACAATAGAACTGTATTTTATTCTTACATTTCTGGAGACTTGAAGTGTGAAACCAAGTCAGGGCCATGTCCGTCTGAAACCTGTAGAGAAGACATCCTTTGTTGCCTCTTCTAGATTCAGTAGGTTGCCAGAAATCCTTGACTTTCCTTGGCCTATAGCTGCTGACTCCATTCTCCGTCTGTTATCACCTGGCTTTTATTTCTCTGTACTCTCTCTGTTTCTATGTTCACATTTCTTTTTCCTTTTAGGGACACTAGTCATTGGATTTAGGGCCTACATTAATCTAGTATGACTTTAACTTAATTTGATTACATTTGCAAAGACCCTATTTGTAAATAATGTCACATTAATAGGTACTGGAGTTAATATTTGAACAGATATTTTGGGCAGGGGAAAGGGGGGTGCACAATTCAAACCATAACAGAGTTCTACCAAGGATTCTTGGGAAACAATTGAAAACAACTAATATGACATGCTAAGGCATTTGGATTTGAGGCATTGTCAAAAGTTTTAATCAGGATATATACTAAGATGCTAATTTTTGTTTCAGAATCGTAAATATTGATCCTATTGAAGATAAGTTGAAGGGTGAGAATGCATAGACTTGAGTTAAGAAAAGACTACCAAAGACTGGCAAAAGGGGAAAATAAAATTGAAAAGATGGGCTTTAATTACTGTTATCAATTTGTCAAATTGACACTTATTAAGTGGAGAACATGTTGCTGGATGTTTAACAATAGATCATGAGAGAATTGAAATAGAGAGGTTTATTACTCACAGGTCCTGGAGGAAGTACCCTGCGTGCCTCAAGGGGCTATATGTGTGGTCAAGGCAAGAGTGCAGACAGAGAGGGAGAGGCAGAACATGGAACATATGCTTTTATTAGGGTCCATGCTTGGAGTGTTTGGGGTTCCCAGCCTAAGGCCAGGTTAGTTAATTCAAACAAAAAAGTAGTATGATTTTCATATAAAAGGAACATAAGCAGAAGGCCTTGGGGAAGTCCTATAAGGAAGTCATCTCAGGAATTCACATTTGCATGTGATTCTGTGGGGTGCTATTCAGGGAATATGCTGGCATGAAGGGCTGGTTGTCAGTTTAAGGTTCGTGCAGGCCACTTGGCCCAACAAAATGGTGGTTAAGGCAGCAGTGTCATGAAGTAGCTTAGCTAAACTCTCAACAGTGGGAAAATGAGTGTTGGATATGGGGAGGAATAAAGATGGAGGAAGTAAACTGGATGCAAAAGTTTATAGCTTGAGTGATTCATATGGAAGGCGATGTTTGTACACCTTGGGAGAATATAAGAAAAGGAGGTTTGGGCAGTGAATAGGGAAGGAGGAAATTAGTTTGATTTTAGTTTTTTACTAGTAATCCTTGAGATATAGGATATGTATTAATGAAAAAAAATTCCATGAGCATTTGTAAATACAAACCTGGAGTTCAGGAAAGGGTTAGATGCTGACGGTGTCATCAGATATAAATGGTGTTTGAATCCCTGGGGACTCAATGGCATTGCTCATTTTTCCTGAGGTGGAACAAGAGGGAAAGAGTAAAGACAAATGTTTTGGGAAAAACCAAGCACTATACCTAGCAAAAATATTATCATAGGTGTCATTCATAAAACTGGACTTAAACTATTTTACAGAATTAAATACATGAAACATGACATTTAAATTACAATCTTGGGCTAGCACATAACAATGGTTCAGTAAATATTTGCTATCATTAATATGATCATCATCATCATTATTGCCTATTGCTTATAAAACATACTTACTTTTATAGGTCTGGCAGTATTTTAGATTGCTAGAGTTAGTTTAGATTTACAGAAAAAAAGTGAAGATATGTGAAGAGGGTACAGAGTTAACTGTGACAGTTTCTCAGATTTTTCTTGTTTTTCGAGGACCTGGATCTTCTTGAGGTATTCTGGTCAGATATATTGTGGAATGTCTGACATATTTCTAACAATTAGATTGAAGTTACAAGGTTTGGGGAGGAAGACCAAATAGATAAAGTGCCATTTTCATTGCATCATTTCAAGGATACATTCTTTCAACATGATTTTTACTGTTTGTGTTGATTTTGATAACATAGCTGTGTAGCTTTTACAAAGTTTCTTCATTGTAAATTACTATCTTTCTCTTGTTTTCCCCTATGGGAACATTAGAAGAAAGTCACTATGCAAAGTCTATACTTAGGAAGTGGGCAGTTTTACTTCTCTTTCTTGAGATCAGAGTATCTACATAAATCCTATGGAATTCTGCATGAGACAATTATCTTTTCTCCCCCATTTACTTATTTATCTAATTATGTCAATATGGACTCAAATATGGGGTTTTTGAGCATGTCTTTGCTTTTTGGTCCTACAAGATGCTTCTGGATCATCCTGCATATTTCTGTCCTCAGACCTAAAATCAGCCATTCCTCAAGGGGTTCCCTGGTTCATTTTATTGGAGAATGGTCTTAGAAATCAGTGCTGAGTGCTTACATGTACTTATTGCTCTAGAAGTGTCATTGCTTTTACACTTTCTCAGATAACAGAATAATAAAATATGTGTATATATACTGCTCTGGGCATATATACATATCTGTGAATACTCTATATTTAATCATTTGTATCTATATTTATTTAAACATGAATTCATATTGATATCTCTAACTCAAATTCGTTACTACCTAGATTAGTCTGCCTTTTTCTCTGCCCCGCCCCCTCCCCGTAACCTCCCAATTTAACAATGAGAAATCTGTGAATCTGAATGCCTGTGGAAAGCCACTATAGTGACTTGAGTATAATGCATAAGTGTTTCAGACCTAAAAATTTTTGATCACAGTAAAATTTATTCAAATTAGCACTTTTTCCCACATCCTTTTCAGTGGAGTCCATTTATATATTTGTATAGACTTTAATATTTTAGCAAAAATTATTTTAAATTAATTCTTAAGGGGCATCCAGATGGCTCAGTTTGACTTCAGCTCGTGGTCCGTGAGTTCAAGCCCCACACTGGGCTCTGTGCTGACAGCTCANCATATTTTTCCAAAAACGGAAAAAGAAAAAAAACATAAGTTTGAATAACTGAAATTATAAAATGATGCTATTTTCAAAAGCAAAAAAGACACTTTTTAAACCATCCTTAGAAGATATTCATTTAGTATTATTTTTACATTGTCTTTGACAGAGTAAACATAATTTATAATTGTTTTAATTAAATAAGATTTGTCCAAATTAGTTTTTTTAATTTAAAGAAGGAAAAATAATTTAAAGAAGGTAGCAGAAACTTTGTATATGAAAATGTCCATACGACTATATTTGTAAGGTTTTCTACAAAAAGAAGTAAAATACTAACAATCTTGAGAAAAACAAACCAATTTATGATGTCTCCAGGCAAATTTTGTGTAACTCCTTTGTTTAGATAGCCAGTCAATGTTTTGGACAAACTAGATAAACTCTGAATCTTCTGAGATTGTCCTACCAAAATTAAACATATATTCTGTGTAGATATATCTGTCCTGGGGACTGTTGAAATAGTTCTTTATATAGAAAGGAGAATGATATAATATTTTGTCATTACACAATGTCATTCAAGTATTTTTATATAGAGAATACTTTGAAACTAAGTATAAGATTCTAAGCATTTGAGCCAACCATGGGATTTGTTGCTTTCAGTAGCATAGAATTTTTTCTCATCAGTATCTGTCTTTGACATATGACTCTGTAGAAATCTTACTCATTCCCTGAAAAATAATATCTGGAGTAGTAAACCCAGGAATCAAACTAAGGGATAGCGAGAAAATAGTGAAACCATTTCTGTAGAATTGTGAAGCTCTATGTTGTAAACCTGGACTTTTCACTAAACTGCTTGTGACCTTGAGCACATTCCTTAACTGTTTGTTTCTCCTCTTCCTTTATTCCTTTCTTTCTTCTTTTCCTTTCTCCTTTCTTCCCTCCCTCCCTCTCTTCTTTCCATCCTTCTTCCTTTCCTTCTTTTTGAGAGTGAGGGAACACATGCAAGCATGAAAAGGGGACAGGGAGAGGGGGAGAAAGAGCAGAGGGAGAACAGGCTCTATGTTCAATGTGGAGCTGGACATGGTGCTGATGGGGCTAGATCTCACCATCGTGAGATCATGACCTGAGTGGAAATCAAGGGTTGGCTGCTTAACAAAATTGAGCTACCAAGGAGCTCCTCCCTTCTTCATCTAAATGTTTGGTTTAGAGATGATCTAATGAATGCTCTAATACTGATATGATATGATTTTTCTACAAAAAATTACATATGACATTCTTTCTTCAACTCATACTTAAAAACATGTATAGCATGTGAAACTCCACCTCAGAACAAAATAATACAGAAAGATGCTGAGGAATAAAACCCTAATAATTTCTTTTATTTAAAAATCATTGTTCCTGAAACCTTATGAAAACCTACATAGGGGTTAGCTGAAAATGAAATAATAATTTTAATTCTAAATATGGTTCTATTTGTTAACCAGATCCTATCCACACACAAAGTAACCTAATAACCCAAATATATTTTGCTGGAATAACTTTTCTGTTCCTAGTATGAATACTCTCCATAAAAGTGTTTGGAAATAACAAGCAGAAGTTGCAGAACAATTTAGCGAGTGACATCTCAATAAATCATGGAAGAGTTTGTTCTTGAAACAGAATTTGCTTTAGAAGCAGATTTTGACAACGCTGTAGTTCTAAATATCCCATATTCTCATTCTTCAAAGCTCAATTACATAGAAAATATAAGCATGTGTTTGCCCCTTACTTAGTACCCTACCTGTTAATCATCCAGCCCATGTCTATTTCAAGCCACATGGTCTGCTTTTCCTCATAGTTATGTGTGAAACAGGCTTTTCAAACTATTCACACTGCCCAAATGGGACCTTCCATCAAATACTTCCAACAAATCTTTACACATGCTATTCCTTCTGAATATAATGACTCTGTTTTCCATTTCTTTATCTGGATGATCTGTAAACATTTAACAGAATCATGTACTCTCTGAATCTTACCACTGCTTTGGAGATTAACTTAATTATTTGTTTCTAATTCCAGAGTAGAATTTTATGCATACCTTTATGTCCTGTATTGCACATTGTTGAATTATGAGGTCTCTCCCCTCTAGATTGTTTTTTCTTTAAGACCAGGGGCAATGTTTTACTTTATTTGATATTACCCACATCTAACCAAATTGGGTAGTCACTTGGTAAATGCCCCCAAACAGAATCAATGAAAAGCTATAAGGTCCCTATTACCATCTTTAAATTATCTTTCCTTCTTTTAATTTCTAGAAATTAATTAAGATAAATCTTACTGGATATGGGCTGCCCCTCCCCGTAAATCCTAGGTCTATAGATACAACTATTCATAATACACTTAACGTTAGAAATTGAAGCAGGCCTCTTCATGAAAGGTAAAGGGAATTACTTTTGATTGGACTGATTTTGATTTAAGTCTTGGTTTTGGCTCGTAGTAGTAGGTTGGCCTTGAACAAACTGGTTACATTTTTTAAGACTCAGATTCTTTATTTTTAAATAATTAAATGGAAATAATTATATCCATGTTGTTAGAGGTTTGAGTGGAATAAAAAATGACATTCCCTACTATATGTGAGGCAGAGAGTGAATACTAATTCTATTTTTCATATGCTCAATTTGAAGCTTATATTACATTCTAAAATATTCAGATAATGTATGAGATTTGAACATAAGTTGTATAATCATGCAAAACTATAAGCAATCAAGTGTTTAGATATTAATTTGTTTTATTTTATCTTAAATGAGAATGCATCACCACAACTGTATAGTCAGTTGACAAAAGCAGGAAAGAGTATCCAATGCCAAAAAGAAAGTCTCTTCAAGAAATGGTCTGGGGAAAACTGGTCAGCAACATACAAAATAATAAAACCAGACCATTTATGGGTTAAAGACCTAAATGTGAGACAGGGAATAATAAAAATCCTAGAAGTAAACACAGTAACCTCTTTGACATTGGCCATAGCAACTTCTTACTAGATATGTCTCCTGAGACAAGAGAAACAAAAGCAAAATTAAACTATTTTCACTACATCACAATAAAAAGCTTCTCAACAAGGAAGGAAACAATCAAGAAAACTATAAGGCAACTTATGGAATGGGAGAAGATATTTGCAAATGACATATCTGATAAAAGATTAGCATCCAAATATATAAAGAATTTATCAAATTCAATGCCCCAAAATAAATAATCCTTTTAAAAATTCATGTCCAGAAGACATGAATCGACATTTTTTTTCCATAGAAGACAAACAGATGGCCAATAGGCACATGAAAAGATGGTTAACTTCACTCATTGTCAAAGAAATACAAACCAAAACTACAATAAGATATCACCTCACACCTGTCAGAATGGCTACAATGAACAACACAGGAAACAACAGATGTTCACAAGAATGTGAAGAAAGGGGAGCCCTCTTACATTGTTTGGTGGGGATGCCAATGGTGGAGCCATTCTCGAAAACAAGATGGAAGTTCCCCAAAAAGTTAAAAATAGAAATACTCTATGATCTAGCAATTGTGGTATGAGATATTCACCCAAAGGATACAAAAATACCGATTCAAAGGAATACAAGTACTCCGATTTTTATAGCAGGATTATCAACAATAGCCAAATTACGGAAGGAATCTGCATATCCATTAACTGATGAATGGATAAAGAAGAAGAGGTGTATGTGTGTGTGTGTGTATATATATACACTTGTAATATATTAATATTATATATACTAATAATATATACGTATATATATTATTACTCAGTCATAAATAGAATGAAATCTTGCCATTTGCAGTGATGTGGGTAGAGCTAGAGATTTATGAAGTGAAATAGAGAAAGACTAATATCATATGATTTTACTCATATGTGAAATTTAAGAGCAAGAGAAATGAACATGGGGGAGAAAAAAAGAGGAAAAACAAGAAGCAGACTCTTAACTATAGAGAACAAACTGAGGGCTGCTGGAGGGGAGATGGGTGGGGGATGCACTAAATGGGTGATGTGTACTAAGGAGGGCACTTAGTGTGAAGAGCACTGGGTGTTGTATGTAAGTGATGAATCACTAAATTCTACTCCCAAAACAAATATTACACTATATGTTAACTAACTAGAATTTAAATAGAAACTTGAAACAATATAAATATAAAAACAAAAATAAAAGATTTTCATTTGCTTATAAAAAAGAAAAAGTGGATGCATCACTAATTTTGCAAGATAGAGGAATGTCATTCTCAGGAAGTTTCACTTGGTCTTAAATTTATTTTTTTATTTTTTTTAATGTTTTTATTTATTTCTGAGAGAGAGAGAGACAATGTGAGCAGGGGAGGGTCAGAGAGAGAGGGAGATACAGAATCTGAAACAGGCTCCAGGCTCTGAGCTAGTTGTCAGCACAGAGCCTGACATGGGGCTTGAACTCACGAACCGTGAAATCATGACCTGAACCGAAGTTGGACGCTTAACTGACTGAACCACCCAGGCACCCCTCATTTGGTTTTAAATTTAAATAAAACTACTACAGTAAATGACTAGACAAAGCCAACAGACATGATATATGAGGCTATCCAGAAGACAACAAAGATAATTACTACTGTTACCCAAGGTATATTATTTGTATCCAACTTTCTACTATGTTCCAATTCACATTTTTCAAGTTTATGTGCCAAATAAGGGCAAAAATGGAACCTGGTTCTATTAAAAAGTAGACAATTGATTATTAAAAATGCCTGTGAAGTAAAAATCTTATTTCTGTCATGGCCAGTAAGTATCAATATATTTTGAGAGATCACCTGCAATTTGGAGTGATTAAAATGCATATTATCATGTCATGCAAAAACCAATTGAAGAAAACAGTTGACTATTTTGTTAAGTGAAAAAAGTAGATCGGGATACCTGGGTGACTCAGTCAGTTAAACATCTGACTTTGGCTCAGGTCATGATCTCATGGTTCGTGGGTTTGAGCCCCGCATTGGGCTCTGTGCTTACTGTCAGGACAGAGCCTTGAGCCTGCTTCAGATTCTGTATCTCCCTCTCTCTCTGACTCTCCCCTGCTCACGCTGTCTCTCTCTCTCTCAGAAATAAATAAAAACATTAAATACTATAATAAAGTAGGTGACATGAATATCTGAAATGGGGTTTGTGGTTTGTGTTTTTGAATATTCTAAACTGTCTAATATTGAAACTCAATTTCCCAATATTAACATTCTGAAAACCCAGGGTCTCTTACAGAGACTAGCATCTATAGCGTACAAAGACAAATCTGACCAAAGTGATAAAAATATAGCAACTCAATTTGGAAAACATAAAAACAAAACAAATACAATAACTCCCCATGTTGCTCTTCTCCAGCCTAATGGCTTGAATATCATCTACTCAGAAATTTACACCTCCAGCCTAAATGCTCCCCTGAACTGTAAACTCATATTCAACATCTTCACCTTGATGCTATCTCAAATTTACCATGTCCAAAGCTGAACTCCCCTCCAAATCTGATTGTTCTTTACTCTTCTCAATTTGGATAAATTACAGTATTTTCCTGCCAACAGTTTATGTCCAATCTTTGGAGTCATCTTTGACTCTTCTCTCTGTATGTTCATGTGGAATCCATTAGGAAATGCTATCAGCTACCAGCTCTTCTCTCAAATACATTCACTATCCAACCACATCCCAATACTTCTCTGCTAACATTATGGTCAGAACCACATTATCTCTCCTTTGAGCTTTTGAATTTTTATTTATTTTATTTTGAGAGAAAGGGAGTGAGCAGGGGAAGGACACAGAGAGAGGGAGACAGAGGATCCAAAACAAGCTGAAAGCCTGATGTGGGGCTTGAACTCAAGAACTATGAAATCATGACCTGAGCTGAAGTCAGATGCTTTAATGAATCAGCCACCCAGGTGCCCCAGTCCTTGGTGTTTCTGTATTAGCTTTGTAATCAGTTTACCTTCATGTGTCTTGTATAACTGCATTCTACTCTGTAAAATTAACACAACAGTCAGATGATCTGTAAAATATGAATTACAATTCCATCTCCTCTGTCCTCAAAACTATCAAATCCCACCAGTAATATAATTGTAGTAATATTTAGATTTATTTAGCTTGGTGTTATCAAGATAGAGTGCTCATCAGAGGAAGCCTGGTGAGTCTCAGTAAGACATGATTTACATGGAGGACCTTATAAGATTCTAAGGAAGAATGTGGAAAACAAGTGTCTGTTTTGAATTAGATACTGTTAAGAAGCAGTGTGATTCAGCAATTGGGTATCTTGGTAACCTTTGTTCCAAAAACAGGAAAAATGATTTGAGGCTGGTTAAGAAAGCAGTCACATATAAGAAAAACCTAATTGTTTGGTGGCTGTGATGAGATCTTGACTGTGTTCTTTTAGAAACTTTGTTGATATGATAGAAAAGGAAAGACTAATTCAAAGTGAGACTGATTTTCAGCTTTTCAGAGCTTATCACATTATCCACTCATTTTAGGGAAAAGGCAGTATTATCACAGTGAACTCCAAGGCTTCAATAAATTCCATCACATCTCACTGATCAAATTTATTTCTACTACTTTACTCACCTTTTCTATACACACTTGCTTTATTTGCCTTTTCTGCAATAATCAGATTTCCTCCGTCTTGGCATCTTTATATGTGATATTTTTCCACCAGGAATGCTTCACTTGAAGATATATGAATAGTTTAGTTACTCTCCTTCTTCAGATCTTTCCTCAGATGCTACGTCTTCAGTGTTGCTTTCATGGAGACATTATTTTAAACATGACAAATCTCACTCTACAAATATTCTCTTTCCCCCTTTCTTGTCATATTTTTTTGTTCTTAATAACCCATTGTACAATCTGGCTTGCTGTAGACTTTACATATTCCTTTTGTTTATTTCCTCCTTACTTGTACTAGAATCTAAATTCCATGAAGGCAGGTATTCTTTGATGAGCTTGGTGCCTAGAACAATGCCAAGCACAAAGTAAATGTTCAATAAAAATATATTCTAAGAAAAAAGTGAGCATATTGTGTGCTAAGAAAACAGTATATATATATATTTTTTTGAATGAACTTTGTGAAGGAAATTTTAGGAGATGAAAGTGCATAAGGAAACTAAAAAAATATCATGATTGTTTTTGGCTTTATCTAGTAGAAATAATAATGGACAGCCTTTGGAAGTCTTAAATGCAGTAATGTTTTCTGATAATTACATTAAAAGTATAAGTTGGCTGTAGTATGAACAATGATTGGGAAAGAGTGAGATAAAAGGCAGAAAAATCAATTACAAAATTATTATATTAGTCAAAATGATAAAAAAAAATCAAGAGACAATGTATGCACAAACTAAAATAGTGAAATGGAGAAATATAAGAGATTTAGAGGCAGAATTGATTTGGTATATAAAAAATGGTATGGGAAATAAGTAAAGGTAGGGATTATAGAAGATTAGTGGATCATGGTTCTTAAACTAAGTCTGTGGAAGGGCCACATGAAGCACTCTGTTGTATCCATGCGTGAGTGTGTACATGTGCATGTGCGTGGGTGTGTGTGTGAACATAAATGCATAAACTCATTGTTTCTGGAGAAATTTTTAATATCTTTTTTATTTTTCAAATGTAATGATGACTCCTAAAAGACCTTTGTACCTATACATGTGATATGTCTTTTTGTGAGGAGATGAATAAACAGATAATATCTTGTTTAGGATAGGAAGGATGGGAACCGTGTAGGCAAAGATGATCACTGCTTGTGGTTAGAGTGTTAGATTTTTCTACAGCACAATCTCTTAGGGACATGCCTATTAGCCAAAGGTAAATGGTAGCATTAGTGACATGAAGTACCTGATGAAGACTAAAATTTGACAGTCATTAATGTACATAGAAATTTTCTGCTCCCTTTAACATCTGATTTTATGGATATTTGTTATACATTAACCATTGAATAGGTTCTAAAAATTAAATTTTCTGTTTTGAGTTGAAAAAAATTTCCCCATTCAAGCATTGCATCAATACATAACAGTGTATCACATTTTAAAAATACCTAAAGATTAAAAAACAAAACTTTTTATTACAAAAACTTTAGTGATTTTTCATACATATTTGTACTACTGATTTGTTTTATTCCTTTAGAATGGTTAAGTAAGTGTCTGTGGTTTTAAACTGAACAACCTTTAAAAGATCTTTAATAAATTGTAACTAATGCCAACATTTTGAGCCTAATAAGAATACATGTGTACATGCAATTCATTAATAAGCATAATTCACATTATATCAGACAAAGAAAAGGAAGCAAATGGAGATTCATGAAAGATGCCTGAGCTCACAAGCTTGCATTACAATAACCCAGGGAGCATGAAGACCTGAATAAGGGCTTTAATATGTCAAATAAAATACTATCTCAGAAAGATCAATATGAACAAAACACTCATTAGCAGTAACAAAATCCTCGTGTAAACAGCTTTAAATAAAATACTAAAGCACATTAGGAAACAATGAAAGAAAATTTTGATCATTGTCTTACATAGATCACTATGATTCAAATGTTCTCCTGCTCAAAATGAGGAAATTGGTGTTAACTTTATTATTATTTATTTTACTTTGTGAAAAATTTAATCACATAGGTAGTTAAAACTTGCTTCATTTTCCAAATTGACTTCATTTCCTGGCATCAGAAGTTCTTTGACTATAGATTCTTCTTTCCCCAGCAACTTTATTGTGATACAATTGCATATGATAAAATCCATCTTTTTAAGTGTACAATTTAGGGGCTTTGCATATATTCAGAGTTGTGCCACCATTATCACTTCTAATTTGAGAACATCTCATTACTCCAAAATCTTGTACATAAGAGCAGCCTGTCCCTATTTTTCCCTCCCCTAACCCCTCATAATCACTATTTTCTGTCTATGGTTTTTTTGTACTAAATGTATCCTAGGATACACAATATTTGACATTTTATGACTGGTTTCTTTGACAGCATAATTTCAAGGTTAATTTTTGTTATAGAATATGTCCATCCTTAATTCCTTTTTATTGTCAAATAATATTCTGTCATATGACTCTACTATTTATTAAATTGTATTTATTTTGAGAGAGACAGAGACAGGGTGAATGGGGGAGGAGCAGAGAGAGAGGAAAAGAAAGAATCCTAAGCAGGCTCCATGCTGCCAGCAAAGAGCTCTACATGGGGCTTGAACACATGAAACTGTGAGATCATGATCTGAGCCAAAACCAGAAGTCAAGACACTTAACCAACTGAGCATCCAGGCACTCGGCTATACCACTTTTTAAATTTCCATCAGGGGGCGCCTGGGTGGCTCAGTATGTTAAGCTTCTGACTTTGGCTCAGGTCATGATCTCACGGTTCTTGGGTTCAAGCCCTGCATCAGTCTCTGTGCTGACAGCTAGTTCAGAGCCTTGAGCCTGTTTCACATTCTGTATCTCCCTCTCTCTCTGACCCTTCCCTGCTCATGCAGTCTCTCTCTCAGAGATAAATAAAAAACATTAAAAAAAAATAAATGTATCCAACATTTATGAATATTTTGTTTGATTCCATTTTTACATTATTAAAATAATGATGATTTGAGTTTTGTTTACAAATTTTTGCCCAGAAGTGCATTTTCAGTTTTCTTGGTTATATATTTAAGAACAGAATTTCTGGGTCATGGTAACATTGTATTTGGCTTATCTTTCAGCAGTGTATGAAGGTTGTAGTTTCTCCACATCCTCAATATTTGTTGCCTTGCCTTTACTTCTTTTTTTAATTTACCCTCATGAGTGGTAAGCGTTATCTCATTGACATTTTTGGTTTGCATTTCCCTAGTGACTAATTACATTGAGCATCCTTTCCTGTTTGTATGGGTTATTTGTCTTTCTTCTTTGAAAAAGGGTCCATTTAAACCTTTTGCCCTTGTTTGAATTGTCTTTTTATTATTAAGCTTTAAGTGTTTATATATTCTAGACACTGGAGCCTTATCAGATATATGATTTGTGACTTTCTCCCATTTGATGGGTTATATTTTCAGTTTCTTTTGTCCTGGGAAGTACAAAAGCTTTAATTTTGAAAAAATTGAATTTATTTATTTATATGTCACTTGCACTGTTGGTGTAATATGTAAGATACTATTATGTAATCGAAGGACATCATGATTTATATTTCTTCTAAGAGTTAGTAGTTTAGCTTCTACATTTAGGTATATCATATATTTGAGTTAATTTTACCTTTGGCCTAAAATGTGGGTGTGGGTCCAGCTGTTTTTTTTTTGTTTGTTTGTTTTTTGTTTTTGGCATATGTGTGGATATGAAGTTGTACAGGACCATTCACTGAAAAGACTATTCTTTCCACACTGAATTGCCCTTTTACCCTAGTCCAAAATCGATTGCTGGTGATTTTAAGCATTTCCCTTTTGGCTGTCAATACTGTTTCACTGATCAATATTTCTATTTTTTTAATGTTTTTTTTTTTATTTCTAGGAGAGAGAGAGAGACAGCGTGAGCAGGGGAGGGTCAGAGAGAGAGGCAGTCACAGACTGAAACAGGCTCCAGGCTCTGAGCCGGCAGTCAGCACAGAGCCCGATGCGGGGCTCGAACCCACGAACCGCGAGATCATGACCTAAGCGAAAATCGGACGCTCAACCGACTAAGCCACCCAGGCGCCCTTATATTTCTATTTTTTCCCCTTCAATTTATAGATGACTTTTTACCAGCCTGAGGTAGCCCTTTTCTATTTCTATAGCTTGTTGAGTGTTTTTATTATGAAAGTGTGTTAGATTTGTCAAATGATTTTTTGAATCTGTTGAGATGACAATGTTGTGTTTGTCCTTTATTCTGGTAATATGGTATATTACTTTTATTAGTTTTTTATATATTAAAATTCCCTTGCACCTCTGGGATAAATCTCACTAGGTAATGTTATATAATTATTTTTGTAACCCTTTTATATTACATTACATAATTCAGGTTGTTAGTATTTGGTTGTATATTTTTGTGTCTATAGTCATAAAGTTTATTTGCCTTTCATTGTTGTTGTTTCTATTTTTTGTAAGATCTTTATCTGACTTAGGTATCCAGGTAGTACTGCTCACAAAGAATGAGTTGGAAAGTGTTCCCACTTCTGTGTAATTTTCTATTTTGGGGAGAGTTTGTTAGGTATTGGTGTTAGTCTTTAAATATTTGGTAGAAATCACCAGTAAAGCTATCTGGGCCTGGAGTTTATTTGTGAGAAGTTTTTTATTATTAATTTAGTCTCAGGTTTTTTAACATCTTCTTGAGTCAATTTTCGTATTTTGTGTGTAGGAATTTGTCTATTTCATGTAAATTATTTAGTATGCTGACATACAATTGTTCATAGCCTTCTCTTATAATCCTTTTTATTTCCCTGAAGTCAATAGTAATGTCCTTTCTCTTATTCTTGGTTTTGGTAATTGGAGTCTTCTCTGTTTTCTTCTCAGTGAGTCCAGTTAACACTTGTTAATTGCGGAGCGCCTGGGTCTCTGTCGGTTAAGCGTCCGACTTTGGCTCAGGTCGTGAACTCCTGGTTCCTGGGTTTGAGCCCCGCGTTGGGCTCTGTGCTGACAGCCAGCTCAAGCCTGGAGCCAGTTTCAGATTCCGTGTCTCCCTCTCTCTCTGACCCTGCACTGCTCACACTGTCTCTCTCTCAGAAATAAATAAAAACATCAAAAAAAACCTTGTCAATTGCTTCTTTTCAAAGAACAAACTTTAATTGTGTTGATTAATTTATTGTTTTCTTCTTCTAGTTTTCTTTTATTTCTACTCTAATATTTCTTATATCCTTCCATCTTCTTAATTTAATTTGCTTCTCTTTTTCTAGTTCCTTAATGTGGAAGCTTAGATTATTGATTTGAGATCTCTCTGTCTTTTTGAAATATAGATGTTTGCAGCTATAAATTCCCCTCTTACTGCTGCTTTAGTCACATCCTATAATTTTGTTTTGTCACATTGTCCTTTACATTCATATGGAAATATTTTCAAACTTTTTGTGATTTCCTTTTAACCCATTGATTAATTAGGACCATGCATTTAGAACCTCCAAAATTGACTTTTAACTTAACTCCATTCTGGATTTAACGATCTAGTCTTTATTTGAGAATGTTTCATGTGTGTTTGGGAAGAATTTGTTTCCTGATATTTCTAAGTTGAGTGTTCTGTTGACTTAAGTCTAGTTGGTTTATAGTGCTGCTCAACTGTCCTATTTCCTTAATGACTTTCTGCCTAGTTTTCCTATCTATTACTGAAATGGGGCATTTAATTATCTAATTATTGTTATTAAACTATATTTCCACTTTAAATAATGTCAAAGATAAAAGAAGTTAATACTTTATAATGGATCAGAAGAATAAACAATTTATTGGCACCAGATTTTTTTTGAAGGATCAGTTATGGGTTTTTTTGTTTGAAGGATCAGTTAATGTTTTTGTTTATTTGTTTTATTCAAATATAATTAACGCACACAATTGTATTAGTTTTGTGTGTACAATGTAATGAGTCAACAATTCTGTACATTACTCAGTGCTCCTCATAATAAGTGCAGTCTTAACCCCATTTACCTGTTTCACCCATCCTTTCACCCACCTCTGGTAACCACGAGTTTGCTTTCTGTATTTAATAATCTGTTTTTCTGCTTGTCTCTTTTTTTCTTTGTATATTTGTTTCTTAAATTACACATATGAGTGAAATCATATGGTGTCTTTCTCTGAATGTTTACTTCACTAAGCATTATACTTAGTATACTTATTGCATTATTATACATGTTGTTACAAATGGCAAGAATTTATTATTTGGCAGGATTTCATTATTTTTATGGCTGAATAATATTCTATATATCATATATAATACTCCACTATAGTTACAGATATAGATGATATAGATATATTACACATATCTTTTTTCCACTCATCTATGGATGGACACTTGGGTCACTGCCATAATTTAGATATTGTAAATAATGCTGCAATAAACATAGGCGTACATGTTTAGTTAATTGCTTCTTATCATGTGTAAAAGTTTTTTATTTTGATGTAGTCCCAAAAATTTAATTTTGCTTTTGTTTCCCTTGTCAGAGGAGATATATCTAGAAATCTGTTTCTATGGCTAATGTCAAAGAGATGACTGCCTGTGTTTTCTTCTAGGAATTTTATGGGTTAAGGTCTCATATTATGTGTTTAATCCATTTTGAGTTTATTTTTGTGTATGGTGTAAAAAAATGGTCCAGTTTCATTCTTTTGCATTAAGCTGTACAGTGTCACCAACACCATTTTCTGAAGAAACTGTCTTTTACCCTTTGCATATTTTTGTCTCCTTTGTTGTAGTTTAATTGGCTATAAAAGCGTGGATTTATTTCTGGACTGTTTATTCTGTTCCATTGTCTATGTGTCTGTTTTTGTATCAGTACCATACTGTTTTGATCAGGTAATGCTTTTTAAAAGATTTTTTTTATTCATCTTAAAAAGTAATTCTAGACAGGGAAAAATGGGTAATTCAGTCAGTTAAGCATCTGACTCTTGATTTCACCTGAAGTCATGATCTCATAGTCCTAGGATAAAGTATACATTAGATTCTGTGCTGGTCATGGAGCCTGGTTGAGAATATCTCTCCCCTTTTCTATTTTCCCCTCCCCAGCTTTGCTTTTCCTCTCTTTCTCAAAAACAAACCAAATAAATAAATAAATAAATAAACACAAGACAAAAAAAATCTCAAAAAAAAAAATAAAAACAAGAAACCCCCCCCCAAAAAAACCAAAAAATAAAAGCCATGAATCCTAGACTTAATGTAGTGATTATTTCACAATATATACACAGGTCACTATGTGTGTATGCATTTTAAGATAATAGAATTTTATATGGAAATTATGTCAATTAAAAAATAAATAGGAAATTGCAAAATATTTTAGAAAAGTAATCTTTTAAACAGTATCTAATATGAACTGATTATTAATTATATGTTCACCTATAGTTCAATACCTTAAACATCAACTCTTCAGCTGTTGTGGCTAAAACCTTAAGTATATATATAAATCACATATCTATTTTTCTCAATTGGACTATTATAAAAGCAAACAAACAGCCTAACAAATACTAGTAATTATGTTGAGTTACTCAATTAAAATAGGTATTCCTAATATTTTCTAGTCCTTATTCATCACTCAACAGTCCTTTCACTTTTTCAATGCAGCAATGTTCTCAATGTCCACAGAAGCAATTCTAAACTTTTACTTCAATTTTGAAACCCTTACATTTATATCAATTCCAACTCTCATCATGTTTTTACCTGTCATAATTTTTTCTACCTTTTCCCAATGTCTAAGGAATAATAAACAGTTTTAGTCATAGATATCACTTGTGCCTTCTTGTTAAAGATAGTATAATGGAATTTTGTGAAGCTAGACTCAAACTAATTTAGAAGAATTGACTATCTCTTAACACCTCTTTACAGTTGTAGACTTTAATTCTCACTAATCTATGCTAATTCTACACCTTTGAGTTTGTGTGTCCTTCCTTTTGATTGAGAATACAGCTTTCTAATTGGACTTGAGGAGTAGAAGTACTAGATTGGATGCATATGTAGAAAATTAAAAATCTCTTTCCTCACACTTTTCTTCCTAGTCAATTTGATGCAAATATTTTCAATGAGAAATTTCAGGGGAAAGACAACTAGCTTCACTGTTCTATTAAGAAATATATTCAGGCTCATAAAAAATAACTTGCAAGACTTTGAGGCCATCATTTTTTTTAGTATGTTTTAGTTTTAATAAGGCATAAGCAGAGAATAATAACACTTAGATTTAAAAGAACTTGGAACACCTGGGTGGATCAGTCGGTTAAGCATCTGACTTTGACTACAGTCATGATCTCGTGCTTCGTGAGCCCATTACAGGCTCTGTGCTGAGAGCTCAGAGCCTGGAGTCTGCTTAAGTTTCTGTGTGTGTGTGTGTGTGTGTGTGTGTGTGTGTGTGCGCGCGCGCGCGCGTGCGCGCCCCTCTCCTGCTTATGCTCTGTGTCTGTCTCTCAAAAATAAATATTTTAAAATTTAAAAAAAAACTAAAAGCACTTATTATCACATTTTTTTCTTGGAAAGCATAAAATGCTGTTAAAAGAACAAACCTGTTTTAAAATTTCTGATGCATCTCTAAATATAGCCACACCACTGTTTGGTTAAAGATGTTGATATACTAGGTTTTATGTCTAGTTTAGAATTTAGAATTGTAATCATGCTTAAGTAGCTTTTCTTGAAATATATTCAGCAAAATTGTCCAAATAGAAATAGCACTGTTTTTAATAGAATCAGAGTAGCTCTTGGGGCGCCTGGGTGGCTTAGTCGGTTAAGCGTCCGACTTTCGCTTAGGTCATGATCTCGCGGTTCGTGGGTTCGAGCCCCGCGTCGGGCTCTGTGCTGACTGCCAGCTCAGAGCCTGGAGCCTGTTTCAGTCTGTGACTCCCTCTCTCTCTGACCCTCCCCTGCTCACGCTGTCTCTCTCTCTCTCCCTCCTAGAAATAAATAAAAAATATTAAAAAAAAAAAGAATTATAGTAGCTCTTTAATTTATCTCTATGTGGCACACTTGATACACAGAAGACTTCTAATATAGAACACATTTATAATTTGGATAAAATTACATTTACCTAATGACTTATTTCACTTCTAGCAATATACCCTAACATAAGATGCACTTATATGATTACAAAAAGTTTAGATGCACATAGTTATTCTTTGTATCATTCGGAATCAGAAAATATTATAAATACTCTAACTGCCCATTTAAAGGAAAATGATAGAGTAAACTATGCTACATTCATACAATGGATCACTATGCATCTAGGAAAAAGAATGAGGAAGATTTCTATGAACTAATAATGTGATTTCTAGGACTTGCTTCTAAGTTCAAAAAGCAAACCACAAATAAATACTTATAATATGTTATTCTGTCTGTAACAAAACTAAATTGGGTATAAAAAAATACATGTGTCTGCTCATTTGTGATAAATGAAAACTAAAACCCAAACATAATAAATGTAAACCAGAGACTAAAAGTAATTTTTACTTACATGAGGGTTGTTGAGAAAAGAATGGAAAGAAGGTAGAAGGGGAACATTTCAGCAGAGATAATAAGGAAATGATACTTTTATGAACATAATTGTTTGTATAGTTCTGCCTCTTAGAACTATAGGAATATTTTATATGTATTTCACATACTCTGAAAATTAAATAATTGGCAATAAATGGGATATGAAAAAATTATAAATGGAATATGATCCTGAATAAATGAAACTAACTTTATAATAAGTAAATAAAATATCCACATTGAAGGAGTTGGGGAAGGAAAGAACTAACCTAAGTAACTTTGGAAAACAATACCTTGGATGGATACAGTAAAACTAAGACAAAAAGAATCATAAATACTGCAATTTCATCAATAGATATATTTCTCACAGGTTGGAAACAATTATATATGTATGCTGGAGTTGAAATAAGTAAATGTAGATAATTAGAATTGGGCTCAATGATATTGGGAAAGTTACAAATAAGGAAAAGGAGAGGGCTAACATTAATCCTGTGGTGTTGAAGTATAATTCATAGTGTCAGGACAAACACTTGTTTTTAGATAGATCATAGATAGATATGGATATGGATATAATATATATGGATATAAATATGAATATGGAGTAGATACTCACACAAGTACAGAAATACAGGGAGTGTGTGTGTGTATGTGTGTGTGCACGCGTGCGTGTGTGCTTATTTCTTGCCTGACACTGAGAGAACCTGGAAGTAATGACTTTTCATAGTGAAATTCATGTGTAAAGCCCTTGTTTCATTTCTAAATACTATTATTAAAAAATAAAAGTAAGCTGGACATCTTTCAGAACTGTTTGATTACAAGGCTGACACAGAAAAATACAAGAAAAATAGAAGATGAACATAGAACATCTTGAAGGATTAGGGAGGAAGGAAGGGAAGAAGAGAGGAAGGAAGGAAGGAAGGAAAGAAGGGAGGAAAGAAGGGGAGAAGGGAAGGAGGAGAAAAGAAGAAAGGGAAGAATGAAGGGATGAAGGAAGGGAGGAGAAAGGAAGGGAGGAAGGAAAGGAGGAAGGAAATAAAGGAAAAGGGAAGGAGGGAATAAAGGGAAAAGAGAGAGAACTTGACAAAAGAACACAGGAGCTAACCTGAAAGAGTTCCTTGTAGTAAAAGGTAGAACTAGATAACATTTAGTTATCCAGGAAAACCAAATAAATGTTCATGGCTTTAAATTATAACCCACAGAGTAAAATAAAATTCTATCACCCCATGTTGATATAAATGAATAATTAATTAAATAAATACATAAAGAGAAAGACAGTTTTCACTTACGGAATTCCAGTTAACAGATGTAAAACAAAAGATAATTAAAAAATCACCATTAGGCAAAAACCTTAATAATCATATGCAGACATAATCCAGCTATGATTAGTAATATTATACAGGATAAATTGGAAGAAAAACAACAAGCAAAGAAGCTCCCTCAAAATACTTGTTAAATAATCAGGGAAAGTTAGTAACATGAGAATGGAGAAACATTCCAAAACTCACCCTAAGAGAGTGGTGATGGTTAACATTAGTAATAAGATATATTGACATCTTAAATCTCATAATGTGACACACAGAAATGGTACAACCTCATTTTGTTTTATTCTTTTAAAAATTCATAACCTTCATCCAATCTTAAAATGTATTTGAAAGACATATCTAGGGAAATTCATTAAAATAACTGAATAATAGTCTTTAAAAATAAAAGTTCTCTCATTCTTCAGTAGGATGTTTTTTAACCTCCATGTATTTGAAGGCTTTCCAAATATTTCTTATGGTTGATTTCAAGTTTCATAGTGTCGTGCTCTGAAAATATGCATGGTATGATATCGATCTTTTTGTAACTGTTGAGCGCTGACTTGTGACTCAATATGTGATCTCTTCTGGAGAATGTTCCGTGTGCACTCTAGAAGAAGGTGCATTCTACTATTTTAACTAGAGTGTATTATGCTAAGCAAAATAAGTCAGAGAAAGACGAATATCATACGATGTCCCTTATATATGAAATTTAAGAAACACAGCAGATGATCTCAGGGCAAGGGAAGGAAAAATAAGGTAAAAACAGACAGGGAAGCAAACCTTAAGAGATTCTTAAATACAGAGAACAAACTGTATTTGAAACCAGAGGTGGGGGTAATGGGCTAAATGGGTGAGAGGTGTTAAGAAGGGCACTTTTACTGATGAGCATGGGATGTCATTTGTAAGAGATGAATCACTGGGTTCTACTCTTGAAACCAAGACTACACCGTATGTTGACTAACTCAAATTTAAAAGTAATTAATTAATTAATTAAAGGTGAAAAATATGGAATGACTAAGGAAAAGTAATAGATTGCAGGAAAGAAAGTGACATGATATCCTGCTAGAATCCTAGAGCATAAGAAGGACATTAGTAGAAAAACTGTTGCAGTCAAATAATGTTTTTGGGTTAGATAGCAGCATTATACTAATGCAAATTTCCTATTTTGGATAATTATACTTCAAGTTATGTAAGATGCTAAACAACTAGAAGAGGTTTAGCAAAAGATTTATGAGCATTCTAGTATTTTTGCCTCTCTTCTGAAAGTCTAAAGTTAATTCAAAATATAAAATTTAAAAATATCAAAAAGAGGAAGGAAAAAAGATGCATAAATCTATGGTCCAAACTGACATTTACTTGGTCTTATTTGCTTTCTTTAGGGGGCTGAGAGCCATGTGCTTATTGAGTTCTTACTTAAGAGATATGAGATAACCTGGGTAAACATCCAAGACAGGGAAAGAACCAGTCAGATACAGGCATACCTCATGTTACTGTGCTTTTTGGATACTGTGCTTTTTACAAATTGAAGATTTGTGGCAGCCCTTTGTGTAATAACATTTTTAGCAGCACTGTTTTCCCAAGAGCATTTGCTCACTTCATGTCTCTGTGCCACATTTTAGTAATTCTCACAATATTTCTAACTTTTCATTATTCCATTTATTATGGGATAACAATGATCAGTGATCTTTGATGTTAGTGCTGTAATTGTCTTGGAGTGCCGTGATCCGTGCCCATATATAATGGCAAATGTAATCAATAAAGGTGTGTGTTCTGACTGCTCTACCAGCTGGCAATTCTCCATCTTCGGGCCACACTTTCCTATTCTTGCATCTCTTGTACAAGTTAGTCAAGCAGTGAATTCAAAGAAAAAGTTCATGAAGAAAACTAAAAGCATTACGTTAGTAGGAGCATCTGGGAGGCTCAGTTGGTCAAGCGTCCAACTTTGGCTCGGGTCATGATCTCGCAGTTTGTGGGTTTGAACTCCACATCAGGCAGGCTCTGTGCTTACAGCTTAGAGCCTGGAGCTTGCTTTGGATTCTGTGTCTCCTTCTCTCTCTGTCTCACCCCCGCAACCCCCGCTCACACTCTGTCTCTCTCTATATATATATCTCAAAAATAAGTAAACATTAAACATTTTAATAAAAATATTACTTTAGTAATCATGTGAATGAACAAAATCGGAACAACCATATTCCTGATACAAAGAATGTTCTGAGTGGTCTCGATAGAAGATCAAACCAGCCACAACATTCCTTTAAGTCACAGTCTCCTCCAGAGCAAGGCCCTAGTTTTCTTCTATTCTGGAAAGCTGAGAAAGATAAAGAAACTGCAGAATAAAAAACGTGAAGCTATTAGAGGTTGGTTTATGAGGTTTAAGGGAAGAAACCATCTCTATAACAGAAGGGTGTAAGGTAGAGCAGAAAATGCTGCTGTAGAAGCTGCAGCAAGTTATTCAGAAGATTTAGCTAAGTTAATTGATGAAGGTGGCTACACTGAGCAACAGATTTTCAGGGTACACAGAACAGGTTTTTTTTTTAAATTTATTTTAAAAATTAATGTTTACTTTTGGGAAAGAGAGAAAAAGACAGAGCATGAGAGGGGCATGGACAGAGATAGGAGACACAGAATTGAAGCAGGCTTGAACCCATTCAGATCATGACCTGAGCTGAAGTCAGATGCTTAACTGACTGAGCCACTCAAGCACCCCTCAAGGCAGAAGACATTTAAAGTGGTCTCAGGTCTCAGGTCTCAGCTCTGCCAAAGCTCATGACATAACTAGACACTTTTTAAATATAGGCTTGAAAGAATTGGCAGAGATAGTTATATAAGGACCACACCTAAAAAGAGTAAAACAAAACAAAAATTGCAGATAGCCTTGGAAATAAATCCTGGCTGGGATGACAATGACAGCCAGGAGATACATTGAGAATATTTTAAATACAATGTGTATACTCTCTCTCTCTCTCTCTCTCTCTCACACACACACACACACACACACACACACACACACTTGACTTATCCAAACAATGGAATATTATCCATGCAAAAAAGAGATGAGCTATTCAGTCATGAAAATATGCAGAGAAACTTTGAATGAGCCTTTGAAACTTACTAAGTGAAGGAAGCCAATCTGAAAGGGCCACGTACTGTGTGATTCCAATTTGCCTGACATTCTGTTTAGGTTAAACAGTGGAGATAGTTAAAAGCTCAGTGATTAGGGATGAATAGGTAGAGCACACGGCATTCTTAGGGCAATGAAACTACTCTCTATCATAATACANCACACACACACACACACACACACACACACACACACACACACTTGACTTATCCAAACAATGGAATATTATCCATGCAAAAAAGAGATGAGCTATTCAGTCATGAAAATATGCAGAGAAACTTTGAATGAGCCTTTGAAACTTACTAAGTGAAGGAAGCCAATCTGAAAGGGCCACGTACTGTGTGATTCCAATTTGCCTGACATTCTGTTTAGGTTAAACAGTGGAGATAGTTAAAAGCTCAGTGATTAGGGATGAATAGGTAGAGCACACGGCATTCTTAGGGCAATGAAACTACTCTCTATCATAATACAAAGGTGGATGTATGCATTATAAATTTGTTCATACCCATAGAATGTACAGCACCCATGTGATGTAAACCATAGACTCTGGGTGATAATTTTGTGTCAATATCGGTTCATCAGTTGTTAGAAATTGCCACTCTGGCTTGGGCTATTGATATTGGGAGAGGCTATACAAATATAGGGGCAAAGTGTATATGGGAAATCTCTTTAATCTCCTCTCAGTTTTGATGTGAACCTGCAACTACTTTATAAAAATAAAGTTTCTCTTGAAAATATTTGATGTGTTTAAAGACATGAGAGATAGCCTTGAAAGTATAATTAAGGAAGAAACTGGTATCAAAAAGAATAAGACATAATAAACATATAGACCTATAATAAACTCTAATAGAACTGAAAATAAATTCTCAAAATTAGTAACCCAGCAAATTCAACAAAGAAAAGAGAACTAGTGAAGTAAAGAGCATAAGAAATAACACAGGGGAAAAGGTGATATAATTTACAGACATCAGAAAAATAAAGATTTCAGGCAAAGCCACCAAAAATTTTACATGATATGTGGAAAATTACATTTAGAAATTCTCGTGTAGCTATGATGTGTGGTTCTATTGGAGAATAACAATTCTTAAAGGAGTCCTATTTCTGTGATCTGCTACAATGATGCCAATGTGAGGTAATGAAGAGAATACATTAGAGTTGTAACAGTGGAGATGCTATGGATGAAAAGAATGTGGGAGCATACTGAAAAAGACACATTAGTATTTGACAGTTCATTAGTACAGTTTTGAAGCACTTTCTTTTGATTATTTGTATTAAAAAATTAAACTTAAAACAATGATAGGCATTAAAAAAAAAACCTGAGGTGCCTGGGTGGCTCAGTCGGTTAAGCATTTGCCTCTTGATTTCAGCTCAGGTCATGATCTTGGGGTTCATTCATGAGATCAAGCTTGCATTGGGCTCCCTGCTTGGGGTTTTCTCTCTCTCTCTCTCTCCCTCCCCCTCTCTGTCTGCCTGTTTGCTACTTTCTCTCTCTCAAAATAAATAAACTTAAAAAAATAAATAAACACAAACTATACTAAATCATATTAGAGGATATTTAACCACCACACATTTAGGGATATGGTTAGCCTGATTTTAATTATTATCTTGTTAAAATGCAGATTCTATGCCATTTAACTCAGTCTCTGCAAGATTTACAGGATTGATACATAATTTTGCAAGAAATAGGAAAATCGTTCCTTCCAATAAAGGAAGTGTAAACAATTCTACCATTAAAATACTCAATATACCAATAAATAACACTAAAAAATTTAACTACCCAAAGTTCTCTAGCTAGCATTGTTTGGATTATGATTTGAAAATAAGTTTACATTCTCCATCTGTGAGATGAACAAAGTCCTATTTACAAATCAAAGGCAAAATAAAAATTGGTTTTCATAAATCTATCAAGTATTTATTCATAAATGTTATATATCAGTTGCCTTCTTTATTATAGCGTGGAGGATAATGCTATCAACAAAAACCACCAATTAACAAAGTCTGGTTAACAAACCTTACATAACTCTCGTAGGACAATACAAGTAGAAAGCGTCAAACCTAGAATTATAAAAATTTGAGAAACTTAAGCCAGAATAAAACTATATTCCTTTCACCACACGATGTTGCCCCTCCGGCTGTTCTATCAATTCACACATCCAAGGTCCTATACATGTATACATGACTCGGAAAGCAAGTCTACATTTCATGCTTGCTCACATTGTTTTCTGATGGAATTGAAACATCAGGAATAACTTAATCTACTTTTCATTTAATTTCAAATTTAAAACATAGAGAAAATCTTATTGTCTTCCAAATAAGAAATCTTATCATACTTGTCTATTTTTTTTAAAAAAATCCAAATGGTTGCTCTTTGTCAATGAATTAATATATAGCACCTTCACTGTCGCCACTCATAATCAGTTCCCAAACTAACTTTTGTCTTGTCTGAGACCCATCATACTCACACATTCCACAGTGAGTTCGTATGTAATCCATCATCCATGAACTTATTCTTTCTAAGGGTGACTCTAACGTATTCCTGTCTGTCTTTCAATTACTGATTGTTTATCTGCTCAGTCAACTAGCTCAGAATTATCATTTTCTCATATTTTTAAAATATTTATTAAGAACTTATGTCATTACCCAATGCGTTTTCTATAGCTAGATACTGAGAGGTCAAGCATTGGCTATTTAGGTACTAGGAATAAAATAAGATTGAAAAATTTTTAAAAAGTAAATTATTATTTATTTAGTTCGCTTTAATATAAAACATTAGAAACATTGAGATCTAAAGTATTAGATTTCTTTTTTAAAAATTACCAAGGGTAGCATCAACAGTCTTTGTCTTCTTTTCATTCTGTAACACATTATGAAGTGATTGTCTTTAATATGCCTTTCTTTTTAAAAAAAAAATTTACTTTGAGAGAGAGCACACATTTATTTTGTGTGCAAATGGGCGAGGGGCAGAGAGAGAGAGGGAGACAGAGAATCCTGAGGAGGCTCCACACTGTCAGCTCACAGCCCCCATCTGGGGCTTGATATCACCACCAAGAGATCATGACCTGAGACAAAATCAAGAGTCAGCTACTTAACCAACTGAGCCACCCAGACACCCCCCATCTGCTTTTCTAGGTTTGTATCAGTTTCCAGCATTTTAACCTATGTGCTTCCAAAGTCATGTAATGCCTTCTAACGTGTCTTTAATGTGAAGTTTTTTCCAGTGTCCCTTCCACTGGGACATCTTCATCCTTTTCAACACAATCATGTTCCTCATTTATGTCCATATGTTCACTTGACTAAGTTTATTTAGTCAATCTGGCAGCATATCTAGAGTCCCCTGAAGAGTGTCACTGTCAATGTTCCCATACCCCACTCTTTGTTTTGTAATTGTTTATGCTTGATGCAGATTTTTCTTCTAGCATTTACCATTTTTCATTTTTTTTTCCTGCCCTCTCATATAGTTGGCCAGTTTCCTTTTTTTTATGATCCGTGTTGGGAAATGTCACATGTGTTTATCACTGGGAGAGAAAGATACAGCACGGTTACATGCCATGCTGACAGTGTGTGACCTGAAAAACGTGCACAGAGACTAGTCCCTTTGAGATATCAAAAAAAAAAAACAGTGACATGATTGGTCACATCATTTTGTGTGTCTATTATTTACTTACTGACTTGTGGCCTCAAGAGGTGGCAGTGAATTCTGCACTTTACAGTTTCTCACACGTAATGGTCACTGGTAACTAAAAATTGGACCATGTTGCTAGAGAAATTTCATTATTTAACTAAACAATAGTAGCTAAAATTCATGCTTCTCAGAGTCATTTAAAGCAAGTGTTGACTGTGATTCCTCAACAGAAAAGAATGTGCAATACAATAAAAATGCCATTTTTCATAAACATTTTTCAATAGGGGTTAAAAGCAGGATATTCACAGAATTTTGATGAGATTGCTATGTAATATGTGCTTTTGTGTACCTTTAGAGTGCAGAATAGTGATTCCAAAGGTTGAATATAATTAATGAGTATTATCTGATTACTTTACTTTTGATGTAATAAGATTACTATAATTAGTATCGGTCAAACATTACTCATAAAAACTAAAATCATCTGTATTTTGGGAGCACCTTGGTGGTTATGTGTCCAACTCTGGGTATCAGCTCAGGTCATGATCTCATAGTTCGTGAGTTCGAGCTTCACATCAGGCTCCATGCTAACAATGCAGAGCCTGTGTGGGATTCTTTCCCTCCTCCTCTCTCTACCCATGCCTGGCTCAGGTTCACACTCTCTTTCAAAATAAATAAATAAAGTTAAAAAATTTTAAATTTTAAAGTGATTTGTATTTTTCAATGAGTTAAGGCGAAGACTGTAACTGCCTATTATGGATTAACTAACTGGAGAATGTTGATAACATTGATGGCAACTTTCTTACATTTTAGTTTCACAAGTGAGAGTGGATTGATACTAAACTGTTGATTCATCTTTCAATTGGATATACACTGTTAAATAAATCAGGTGGCTCATACACAAAAATTCAATTTAAGGCATTGGCCATATAGGTTTTTCTAAGTATAACAGCTGGTATATATTCTTAATTAAATTTTTTTCTTTTCTCCTCTCAAAAATCTACTTAGTCATGAAGAGCACTAATGTAATAATTGATAACTCTTCACAAAATACACATCTGTAGTATTAAAAAGCCAGTTACGCATCAGTTGTAAAACAATACACGGAAATATTGTTTAGAAAAACAGTTGTTTTGTTTTAAATGTACAGTAGGATCAGGCATATGAAAGACATTAGGGGCTTGTTTTAAATTCAACATGATATATGATCACAGATAATAACTGTTGGGAAAATAAACAAACTGAAAGTTAAAAAGAATGCAAAGCTCCTCCATGTTTCTGTTATTTCACAGAAGGGTGTGCCACAGTTAGGAACTCGGGATTTGGAGTTGCCGGGATTTAGCTCTTTTACTCTTCTTCTTGTAGCCTTTTCACCAGGTTACGCATAGACTCCTGGACCCAGGCAGTCACGATTTGGCTGCTACCTCTTAGCATAGTTTTTCTTGAAAACTCAGATTCCTGGCACCTAGGAGAAGTAACAGCCTCTGTAGTCTGTGAGCACAAACTATTTAATGTCCCTGTGGGAGGAGGTGGCTGAAGCTCACTCTGGCAGAAGATGGATGAGATGGGGTGATGCCAGCTGTTTTTAGGTAAATCACGGCGCAAAGGAGATTAGGAGGCAGGGGAAATGCAGGAGCAACTTCTTTTCTTTTAATCTTTTTGTTGTTGTTGTTCTTGTCCGCATCACTCCAGAGAATCCAGTTCACTCCAGCTTCCAGCTTCATTTGGCATAAAACTAGGCTCCCATAACTTTTCAAAACTGCCAACCCTAAGTACGTGGTTCCCCTGTCTTAGCTGCCTGAACCTTAGATCTGAGGGGCTTTATTTTTTATATATATATACATTTATGTGTGTGTGTGTATGTGTGTGTGTGTGTGTGTGTGTGTGTGTATAAATGGTTATTTTTGAGAGAGAGAGAGAGAGAGAAAGGAAGGGGGGGCAGAGAGAGGGAGACACAGAATCCAAAGCAGGCTCCAGGCTCTGAGCTGTCAGCACAGAGCCTGATGCAGGGCTCAAGCCAGGAACCTTGAGATCATGACCTGAGCCGAAACTGGCTACTCAACTCACTGAGCCACTCAGGCACCCACTCATCTGAAATCTTGATGTACCTAAAGTCATTTTAATTGACAAAGTTTGAATTTGATCTAATAAATATTATGCTTAAAATACATCAAGGAAATGGAAATTGTGTGTGTGGGTAGGTTGGGCACTGGATAAATAGCTAAATATTCAACTTCCATGGTGAAAAGTAAAGAACAAAAACAAAACAGAAAAACCTAAAATGGAGAGAAGTTCATTCAATAACAACTTAGAGATGTACAAATTAGTACTAAAACATCAGATGAAAAAGAAGAAATGAAATGCTTTTGGGAAAATATCAATGGAAGGGGAGCAGCGGGCATATTTTTAACAAACTTTACTGAATTATTTAACACTTTAAAGTAAATATAGGTTATACTTATACATTTTAATAAAAATAAAAAATATATCAATTCAGGAAACTAATACCACACAATAAATTTTAATTACCCCAAATAACAGGAAATATGATATTAAATATAATAACTCTGAAGAGATTCCCATTAAATTCAAAAATAAGATAGCAGTTCTTACTAATACTTTTAGTATTATTGTGGGGGGAGGATTTAGTTAATAAAACAAAAAAAAAATTCAAATTTGTACATTGTGCAAAATTAGATAAAAATCACATTGTAATTATAATTTTATAATCATGATAAACTGAACAGCAGTCATGATAAATGTTTGTGTGTGCAACATCTTGGCCAGAGCTATTAACATTGTCTTCACTTCAATTGAGTTATCTGTATATTTGGAACTACACATTGAATTTAACTGTCACTTGATATACCTTCAAAAAAAAGAGCATACTATGACTTAACATTGAAAACAAAAAGTTATTTTATATACAAAGAGGCTTGGGAACAGTAGTGGGAGTTCACATCCCATATGGTAAGACAGATATTTTTGCTTGAGTAATGTCTACGATTTTATGTTTTCTTGCAAGGAAAAAAAAGAAACCTACAACGGTCTATGGGACTTGAGAAAAGAAGAAACACTCTAGTATCAGAAGCTATATTATAGTCTGTCATTTATATATAATCCAAATGATTTCATATTATAAACTATATGCTACCACTTAAGATAAATTACCAATTCCTTGGAATAGATGAAGAATAAAATCAAAACAACGAGAGATTTGACCAATCTATTATTTATATATCACTCTTGTCAAAGAAACCATCATTGATTTGATAGAAACTTTATGCGCCTTTTGAGCAGACCTATTTAACTTTTAGAAATACATGATTCAAATCAGAAAAACTGATTATGATTTGATTAAAAAGGAAATACTGATAAAAACTTAGTTACTTCAGCATACCAGAAAGTATGTTGCCAATCCTAAAGATGTCAAGAATATCATCACAGGTTACAGAAACGGTTATTTTCTTGTGATTTTATTGTTATGCATAATTTAAATTGCCGAAGAATAAGGCCATCTCCAAACATTTTATCATGAGGGGAAAAAGTGTGGCTAAATGTTGAAAAGAAAGGGCAGGTAANAGTTATTTTCTTGTGATTTTATTGTTATGCATAATTTTAAATTGCAGAAGAATAAGGCCATCTCCAAACATTTTATCATGAGGGGAAAAAGTGTGGCTAAATGTTGAAAAGAAAGGGCAGGTAAATGTAATATGGAAGAGTCCTAGGGGCACCTGGGTGGCTCAGTCAGTTAAGCACCCGACTTCGGCTCAGTTCATGATGTCGCAGTTCATAGGTTCTAGCCCGCATCGGGCTCTGTGCTGACAGCTAGCTCAGAGCCTGGAGCCTGTTTCAGATTCTGTGTCTCCCTCTCTCTCTGACCCTTCCCTGCCCATGCTTTCTCAATCTCGCTCTCTGAAATAAATAAAACATGAAAAAAATTAAAAAAAGGAATAGTCCTAGAAAGTATAATTAGCACAATATATGTTTAATAATTGGAATTGTAATCAAAATATTTCCCACAGTTAAAAGCTTAGACTGTAATGGTTCAAATGTTGATACTGTGTGCGATACTTAAGGGTGACTAAATGTCACTAAGCAAACTCATAGAGAAGAAAAGAACACCTCCAAACAGATATCTTTCATGAACACGGATATGGAATTTTTTTTAATCATGTATCAAATCAGACTTCACAACACAAAAAAGTATCATACAATAGGGCAACATATCTAAGGATTAGATCATATGTTAACATTTCAAGTTTAATAAAATACTTCATTACTCTGCAGAAAGGAGAAGGGGGAAGATGAGGGAGGAGAGGATGACCCATGATGGGGAAAGGTTAGGAGGAGCAGAAAGAAGGGGACAAACAGCACCTGTAACCATTAAGTATGGTGACAAGTCAGTATATTGAAAATCTCCACGCATTTTCTCTTTTAGCATTTCAAACTACAATTGGGCTCATTCTAGAGAGAGAGAGTCTAGATGCTTTTCACCTCCCTGATGCATAGTGAAAATAGAGAAAAAAAGTTTTATTTCTATTTAGCTCTAGATAGATATAGATAGACACACACACACTCAGATTTGAATAAAAAAATACATTTCCCACTAACTTTATATGTCAAAAGACATTGTGGAGTTGTTGTGTGTTTGTGTTGTGTTTAAATTCATTTAAGTTAAATTTAACCATTTAAGTTAAATGCATTTAAGTTAAATTTATCAGTTAAACATACACAATCAAGATTGATTATCCATGGACTTATATCCTATTAGTCATAATAATGTTCTGTGTAAACCTATGATATTCTGTGCTATCTGTTAAAGTAGTGTAGTGCGTGGAGTATGGATGCAGATCTCAACTCCACATTGTGTGAACTTGGGCAAATTAAACATATCCTCTGACCTCAGTTTCCTCATCTGTACAAATGAGATAAGTCATCCCCCACACACACACATAATAAATCTTAGCGATTTTTAAGTTTGAATGCACATTCCTTTTATTTCATAAAAAATGTTTCATTGTTACTGTTTTTTTTTTCCTTTATCTGCCTGAAGGAAAATGTTATCTTCTTAGCTTAGCATAATTCTTTGTAAAGGGAATGCATTCATTCAGTGTTTGTTTAATAAAAGATTTATCAGTTCTTCTGGGTATATTTGTTCTCATCACACAGAAAATGTCAGGAGTTGGCTTCTGAATATTAGATATTAAAATGATCACATCAGCCTTCAGGAAATTTTGAATTAGCATAAAGACAGTGTTTGAATACAACATGTGACCTTCCTACTCAGTACAACTCCATAGCATCAACCTCCTGGGTGTGATTCCATGAACACATGAATGCATATCTACACTGACACGATTCCTCTCTAAGTAAACATTAAGTCAAAATAGGAATATTCTAACATTAGCAAAATATAGACAAAGGTAACTTTTGTTCACAAGTCAAAGGTTTAATCACCTTGATAGGTATATCACGAAGATTTGTAAACAGTTCAATAATTCATCAAAGATCTCCAAAATGAACAAAAGTGTTATATAATAGACATTAGGATTAATTGATAATCAGCTTTCTAACTTTTCAATAACAAAAAAAAAAAAACAAGGTCTAAAATGAACTCAGTAATAGAATTGACAGTCAGACAGCAAAACCCACTACCTACCCTCAATTTGTATTAGTGCACGTAAAGGCCTTAATATTTTTTTTTAGGTAATCAACATGTATCACAAGCTCCCCAAAATCCTGAACTATAATTAAATTATGAACATATATATATTTGATATTTTTATACACTAAACAGCATCCATATACACATGCATCCATATATACATGCATATACATATATATATATATGGATGCTGTCTAATGTATAAAAATTGAGAATGAAACAAAAAGTTAAATATCACTTTTTAATTACTTAGTATTAGATCATGCTCATTTTGAATACAACCTCAACAATAAGCAATATCTTATATTGCTTCTCTTCTTTTCAAAATGGAGGCTTTTGAACTACTACTTGTTATTGAATAATTGTGAATAAGATACCAATTAAGGAAAATTTCATCACCAAGAAAATATCCTTAATGAATACCTTTCTCTTTACCTACTAATAACAAATTGCCTTATAATTATAAGTGGAAATATTCACACCAAAAGTAGAAAGCTTTTGGAGGGCCTGGGTGGCTCAGTCGGTTAAACGTCCAACTTCAGCTCAGGTCATGCTCTCACAGTTTGTCGGTTCGAGTCCCATGTTGGGCTCTGTGCTGACAGCTAGCTCAGAGCCTGGAGCCTGTTCAGATTCTATATTTCCCTCTCTCTCTGACCCTCCCCTACTCATGCTGTCTCTCTTTCTCTCAGAAATAAGTAAAACATAAAATATTTTTTTAAAGTTTTTTCATAAAATAGTAGTAATTAAAATAGTAATATTAAAGTGGCAAAAACCACCTGGGTCTGCACAGATTTTTGCCTATAGAACATGAGATTTTTTTATTTCCCTCTATATAAAGTATGATCACAATTATTTATTTATTTTTTAATTTAGTATTATAACATTTATTAAATCATGTTATTGGTTAATAGCAAGAGCAAAGAACCAAAGAATTAAAATGTGAGCTATGTAAAATCCCAACTAAAANATTTCCCTCTCTCTCTGACCCTCCCCTACTCATGCTGTCTCTCTTTCTCTCAGAAATAAGTAAAACATAAAATATTTTTTTAAAGTTTTTTCATAAAATAGTAGTAATTAAAATAGTAATATTAAAGTGGCAAAAACCACCTGGGTCTGCACAGATTTTTGCCTATAGAACATTTTATTTCCCTCTATATGAAGTATGATCACAATTATTTATTTATTTTTTAATTTAGTATTATAACATTTATTAAATCATGTTATTGGTTAATAGCAAGAGCAAAGAACCAAAGAATTAAAATGTGAGCTATGTAAAATCCCAACTAAAATCCAAAGTGTCTGATATATTCATTTATTAGCTAACTAAAAGCCCAAGAAAGACAAGATATCCAATATAATAAAATACTCCAAGAGAACTGGCAGTTTTCAGTTATCAAGATTGTGAATTCTATATTTATTATCCTTTTATCAATCAAGAAAATAAAATATTTTGGGAGGTTATATAACATACATATAAAATAAGATACAGAAATACATTACAAACAATAAATAGCATTTAAAACTGACTGTATATGGTACTCAAATGGCTTAACTTACAGTGTTATTAATCACAGAAACAGTAACATAAAAAAATCTCTACATGTACATTAGAGTAAATTTTTATAAGGAGTTGTAATAAATTATTCTTTTCTTCATAAAGCAAAGCACATTTGTTGAGTGGGTTCTAAAGTTTGACACAGTTAAATTATATATACCAAATATACCTTATTTCTAACTTGTTGTGAGTATTTAAGATAGAATGTCCATCATTAGAAGAATAGTGATAAATCTTACTAAATTTAAACTATTATACAGTTAACTAACCATAAATATAAAAGATAATTGACTAGCTAAACAAAAATAAAATACACAAATATCTTTACTATAAAAATATAGAGCTATATCATTGCAAATTAATGATCCATTAATATGTACATAGCAGAATAAAAATTAAAAAGAAAAAATAAGACACTAGGAGTAATTTTTATTCTATTATATCAAATGACAAAGGAAAAAAGAAAAAAATGAAAAATGCCATTACTACAACCAAATTTAATTCAATAAATTAAAATATAGGAAACAGACTTCTACTAATTTGATTTTAAACTATAGAGAATGATGTCTGAATATAGGCCAGATTCACAACACACTGAAAGTATAATTCAAATTTAATCAAATTGATTTCATTGGAGGCTATTTTCAATAAATCTACTTATAGAATAATGAATTGATTATAGGATTAATAACAGAATATCCTTTTGACATATGCCAGACATATTCCTGTGTTCAAGGATTTATTTTTAACTTCCTAATCCAGTTATAATTTAACATGTCTGTTTGGTGAAAGAGACATCAAGTACAATACCTAATTACAACATAAGTTTTTTAGAAACCCAGATCTAAATTCTTAGGAAAAATATGATGATGTAACTTAATTTAAATGAAAATTTACATTTTTACTTTATTCACACAACATTGTTAAAAACAGTACTGTGCATGTGCACAGTCCACTGTTATAACAACAGAAAATCCCCAATGAGTTAGAGTGGAATTATATGTGCATGCATCCAAAAATTACAGTACTATTGATCCAAGTTTAGATTTACTGTAGTTTAAGGGTAAAACAAAACAATGAACATTTTTACAGAGACTTATCAACTAATTTTAAGTAATGCACTGGTTAGTTATCATTTAATAGTGCTAACAGCAGTAAAACTTCCTACATGGCACTGATTGACAATGTTCTGTGTTGAGAGTTTTCTTTACTTTTTAATGACATTTATTGAATAAGATGGGCAGTAATATTATTTGAGGGCCTGATATGTTTCATGTATTTATATATACTCTCTCATTTCATTCTCACACAAACCTAAAGCTAATAATCCACAACTCACTGATGTGAAAACGAAGGTGAATAGTCAGATATCAAGTAATTCAGCTAATCTGAAGAGGGTGTGGACATTTTGAATAGAATAAAAGAGTGTATGAAATGATGGGTGGTTTGTGGCAGTGGGTAGAATAACCATACTTCTCCATCCAACCAGGATATTCCTGGTTTCCACCTGTTTCCAGCAGTCTGTGGATGATTATTAATCATGCCTCTCTCACTCTCCAAAGTCTTCCAGCTTGGATGACAAATTATATGGTCACTGGATCAATGAGGAACCATGACAGACCTTTTAGTGTGATAATGACATGATGTGGGCAATGCTCTAGAAAGATTAATCTGTAAGAAATGTATACATGGGAATGAAGAGAAGGATCTGAAGCAGAGAACCCAATTAGATATCTACTTCTATCATCTCATGAAATGTACTGAAAATCTGAACTAGGACAGGGAAAATGGAAAGAAAATAATATATATTTACAAGTTGAAGGGAGCAATGTTGCAGATATAAAATAAACAGGACACAAACACTAAATGCTTATTATGAAGGAGAGTGAGGCATTAACAGTGATTATAAGATTTGGATCTTGAATGACTGGGACTACAAAGCTATGCTACTAACATGTGGTAAGCATCATGATTGTGTTCTTGGCCTGAGAGCATTTTTATATCTTTTTTTTTGAGAAGGCTACTTCAATTATCATGTATTCTCTGACTTCATGTTTCCTGTAAATTATTCTACTTCAAATACTAAGATGCCAGTTTATATTTGTCCACAGAATTTCTAGCTATGTAGGTCACTTTTATGTGTATAGTTGATTTTAAAAACTATATTAACATAGAAACTCATATTCTGTACTATTTTCACAATAGTACAATAGAGAGAGAGAGAGAGACAGAGCATGAGTGGGGGAAAGGCAGAGAAAGAGGGAGACACAGAATCCGAAGCAGGCTCCAGGCTCTGAGCTGTCAGCGCAGAGTCCAACACAGGGCATGAACTCACCAACTGTGAGCTCATGACCTGAGCTAAAGTAGGACATTTAACCAACTGAGCCACCAGGCGCCCTGGAGAGTGAAGACTTTTTAATGGAACCACGTGATTGGCATTATTGGTGGGCAGAATTTCTCAATATATGTGTTTCCTTTGGGTTTGTATAGGTCTATCACTAGCTCTACATACAGTCATGAGTTGAATTTACGGCTTTTTTTTATGTTTTAAATTTATTCTTTTATTACTTTAAATGCAATGATCTTGCATTTTATATCTTACAATTATAAATGCAACATCAGCCCTCTTTGTGGATCTGACTCCACAGGTTTATATCACTTTACTGAACAATAATTGACATAGCAAAAACTTTATGTATTAATGTGTACAAGGCAATGAATTTAGATATTAGTGTATACCACTGAGGTGATCGCCACAATCTATGTCATAAATATATCCATCACCTCCAAAATTTTCCTCATCTATTTTTATTTATTTGTTTGGTTATTTGTGATAAGAATGCTTAATATAAGATCTTCTACCCTCTTAGCAAATTGAAAATATGTAATTCAATATTATTAACTATAGGCTCTATGCTGTACAGGAAATATCTAGGGATTATTTATCCTGTATAAATGAAACTCTGTACTTTAAGGCTTTTAATTTTAATGTATAAGTGGGATAAAAAGTGATGGGAAGCAAAAGGATAGTGGGTATTTTCTTGAGTTATTTGAGCAGGAAGTAAAGAGATATGGAGGATTTAAAATGAAAATCCATTAGAAAGCAAATATCTATGGCAGACATATGAGATGTGGGCAAGAAAAATCCTGTAAATAATTATGAAAGAATCCTCTGTACAAGAAAAAGACAAATTATGATGTGAAGAAACAACACATTCAAGATATTAGGTGGTATCATTATTTTAGAACAGCTTGGCTATAAACAGAATGGCCTGTAGTTAGATAAAATGAATGGAGGTAGTATCCAAAGAAAAGGTTTAAGTGCAATGTTTATAAGCTAGTGTTTATATGTCTAGTCCATGCAGTGGGTAAAAATAGTAATACTACTACCACTATTTAACTATTGCTACTATTACTATCATGTACCAGGTCATGTGCTAGGCGATTTACACAAGAAGCGCAATGTCACTGTATCATAGTAACATTAAAAGACAGCATCAACTTTTCCATTTTTAGAGATGAGGAAACTGAAGTGTAGAGAGATTATACACACACCTTGCTGAAGTCGTCTCTGCTAATGGAAGTTTGCACACTCTGTTCTGTGACTACAGCCAATTAAGATTATACCCCTCATGCACACTATACTCCAAACCCATATATTCTCTAAACGAATTAAGTAGTTTAGACCTTGAATGCCAGAGATTTGCCAAAATAATAATAGTTGAATATTTCATAAATAGGTATTTTATCACATATAACTTGGTTATACTTTGAAAGGCCTGGGTTGATATACCAGTATGTAGTCTTCTATCTCCATGTCATCTCTGGATAATTAAAATTAATCGTTTCCCAGCTTTCTATCAGGGCTGTATATATGTATAAAATACAACATAATTGTGTAAATACATTGTACATTATACATTATACAATGTAAATACAATGTATAAATGCAGTGTAAAGAAAATGTGTATTTTGGTGTAACAAAATAATACTCTTTTAATTTACCTTTCAGATAAAATCAATATTTTTATCACTATATTTGTGTAAAAATACTTAAAGTATGGACAATTTTGATAAATTTCTTAACAATGAATGTTACTAGCCATTTTTTTTTACCCTCTATCTTCTATGATTATTACTCTGCCTTCTGATTAATTCTTTCTGTGGAAATCTTTAATGATGAAATAGTATTGCCTAGACCAAAAAAGTTTTTTTAAATAGCACATTTTACCCAAAAACACTTTAAAAATACTTTAGTAGGCATTTACTAAGAAGTGACAAAATGAAAGATACTTTAAAAGCTACTGAGTATTTGGTGAATATCTTCCTTTTGCCTTTCCAGATGCTTCACTAAACTGTCTCCACCCTACTCTGTGTCTCTGAGAACTTGGTGGATTCCATCATGGACTTTACAGTTGACTTTAAAGAATGTGTGATAGCAAAAGGATATCTCAAAATGGAAAACAGCAAAACAAATTTAAATTAGTTATTCCTCCATTTCCAGCTTGAGGGGTTTTCCTGACTAGCTGCAACTCTTTAAGTCTAACCTTCTGGAATGCAGGCATCTCTGTATAGTCTTTCTTTTGCATAGGATCCCATAACTGTTTCCTGTCTCACCTGGCCCCTTTAAGCCCATTCATGTTTGAGTGAATGGTGACACTAATTAACTATGCCTTACACTTCTCTGTTAGGGCTGGCATAACAGAATGCCATATATATGGTGGTTTAAACAACAAAAATGTATCATCTCACAGTTTCAAGGCCAAAAGTCTGAGATCAAAGTGTGACCAGACAGGGTACCTTATTGGGTCTGAACTCAGGTTTGGCTGCTCATCCCTAGAAAATCAGTACTTGAGAGACAAGTGATGGTGGAAAAGCAAAAGGTGCTTAACTGGGAAGCCAGAAATCTGAGAAGATGGTGGACTAAGGTCTCAAAGACCATCTCCACTGGTTTAGGTGAAGCAGGAAATTTTTAAAGGGCAAGATGACATGATGAAGAGGTTCTGACCAGGAGAAGCTGGTGCTCAGCAGTTAGTCCTTTGTCCACATGACCTGAACAGACACGCTGGTATCAGTGGAGGCTGTTTTTTAATGTGCTCAGGTCTCATCCTTTCTTCCTCAAGGCCAGTGGTTTGTAAACTCTCAAGGAAAGTCAGTTAGTTCTGCTGCACACTATGGGGTTAGGTCAGCAAGCAAGGAATGCATCAACCTGAAATAATTTAACCCTTAAGACCAGTGGGACTGTTGATACAAAGGTATCCTCAGGATCTGTTCCTTCTGTTGATGCTGTAAGGGGTATTCTGTTCTATACTTCTAATGGTTTGCTTTACCCTTATCTCTGCCTTCATGTTTACATGGTAAATTCCCTGTGTGTGTCTTTCTCTGTGTCCAAATTTCCTCTTTTTAAAAGGACATTAGTTATATTGGATTAAGGACCACATAATAACCCTCTTTTAACTTGATCACCTATATAAAGATCCTATCTCCAAATAAGGTCACATTCTCAGGTACTGGGAGTTGAGACTTACACATATCTTTTTTTTTTTTTTTATTTTTAGAAAATACAATTCAATGCAAAAAGACAGTTGGCTCAGCATTGTAAACAATCCCTTTGTTAAATTCTCTTCATACTACTGAATTTGAGAGTTCTACCTGATTTCCCGACAGAGTTCTGAACAGAAAAGCGATAACAGCTGTTCTCAAATGTATTGTACCTCATGTATTGAAGTATAATGACTACTTATTTTCAGATCAGGAATGTCAGAGAGTGTATTACGTATTTCCTAGTACAAATGCATGTCTAGGACACAGACCATAACATTTCAGTCACAGATATCCAAGTATAAAAAAAATCAAGATTTACTCCCCTTGATTTAACATCAAATGGTTTTACCAAATTTTACAAATTGCCATAATAGTGTGTGTGTGTGTGTGTGTGAGTTTTAAGTTACTGGTTTTTAAACTTTGTACTTTTTAATGGAAACAACTGGACCAAAAATCTATCACAGAATTTTGAGACCCATTAAAGCAAAAGTTTAATGAGAAAAACAAAAACAAAAAATCAAATTGCCATAACAAAATTTATGAAATTTTTGAGACAAAAAATTTTGTAAAACAATGCTTCTGTAAATTTTTGTTAGTCAAAGATATAGTAAATTTTTGCCTAATCATATACATTTTGACTAATGTGAGGCATCTGCACGGTATTATTACTAATAATTCCCCTACCTTTCTCATCAAATGCCATCAAAACATATACTGTGAAACACTACACAGAGAATTGGTCAATTGGCAAACATTAAGCTGTTGCCTTTTGGATCATACAGGATTAGCACTATTAGTAGTACCAGCACTAACAATAGTCAGACAGATGTTAGAGGGTTGGCAATGCCAGGAGTTAGAATGGAACATATTTCTTAAATAATGAAAAGTTGTTTCAGTTGAAGTAAAAACAGGATCACTTTATCACAGAGTGGGAGTGGTGATGATGCTGGTGGAAATGAGCATGGAATAAAAATGGAAATGGTATCATTCTAATGTTAACAAAAAGAGAAGTGAAGCAAAATCAGTCTTCTGAATGCTTAGATACTCTTTCCCATTTTTTAAAAGATTTATATTATATTTAAAGAGAGAGTATGAGCAGGACAGAGGAGCCGTGTGTGTGTGTGTGTGAGAGAGAGAGAGAAAGAGGTGAGAGAGACAGAGAGAGAGAGAGAGAATCTCCAGTAGGCTCCCCCTCAGCGTGGGGTCTGCAATGGGATCATGAACCTAGCTGAAATCAAGAGTCTGATGCTCAACCAACTGAGCCATCCATGTGCCCCATACTTTTCCCCCATTGTTTTTAGTAACGAGGTGATTTGGGGGTTACATATATGGATAATATATAATTATTCTTCCAAGCCATCCATGAGATGGCTTTCAATACCTTTAAAATAAATGCTAAATTGACTTTTAATAGCATATTGGTGGGGGGGGGAAGAAAGGGAACGAGTAGTTGGCTGTAAGTTCTGTTTTGCCAAGATCCTTGGTGCTACGACAAAAGGAAGGTCATATGCAGCCTAAACATTTGTAGTAATGGTAAGAATGTCCTAATGCTTAGAAAATGCCAGTCATTATTCTGCCATTTCCTCTGCTCACTATTTTAAATGTCATGCTTCTGGGAAACAGGAGAATGAGCATGTGTAAAAGCAGAGGGGAAATGTTCCAGATAACAAGGTTGTATAAGAGATAGGAGAATAGGGTGCCTTGATGCCTCAGTCAGTTAAGCGTCTGACTCTTGATTTCAGCTCAGGTCTTAATCTCAGCGTTATGAGTTCACGCCCCACTTTGGGCTTCACACTGGGCAGGGAGCCTACTTTAAAAAGAGAGAAGGAGGATGCAATGAGGGCAAGGAGTTCATGGAAGTCATAGTTGAATCAGGAGGCACAGAGAAAACTGCAACCCTACAGAGCAAGGAAAATATAACTTTAAAATTATGAATAAAAAGAGAGAAATATAGGAAAACAGAAAAAATGAACAATTAGACAAATTACACCTTAGTTTGAGAAAAATTCAATGAAAAGAGTGAATTTCAGTGCATGAATTGGGTGAAAGAAGGAAAATGATGCTAAACCTAAAAAGCATGACTTCTTATTGTCAAATAATCCAAATCAGGAGTTGCCGGATCTTATAACTGAGTTTGGCTGGATTCTATGCCATGGAAGAGAGGAGCATAATCGGTGAGAAAAACATTTACTCATTTAGGCAATGATCAATAATCCTAGATGTTACTGTAAACTAGGCAATGAGTCTTGATCTTACAGCCTACACTGTCTGTAGCCAACTATGTTCTTTCCTTCATTACTTCTGTTGTCCTTAAGTCCTCATATACAGACCCATTGGTATTTTTCTATCTGCTGGTCTCTAGCTAAGAATTAGTTTTCTCAAAGGTAGAGAATAAACCAATGATATCAGCCTCCTCCATTTATGAGGTTAAAAATTATTGGGGCACCTGAGTAGCTCAGTCGGTTAGAGCATCTGACTTCGGCTCAGGTCATGATCTCACGGTTCATGGGTTCAAGCCCCACGTGGGGCTCCGTGCTGACAGCTAGCTCAGAGCCTGGAGCCTGTTTCAGATTCTGTGTCTTCCTCTCTCTCTGACCCTCCACTGCTCATGCTGTCTGTCTCTCTCAGAAATAAATAAAACACTAAAAAAAATTATTGGGGCACCTGGGTGGCTCAGTCGGTTAGAGCATCTGACTTCAAGTCAGGTCATGATCTCACGGTTCCTGAGTTCTAGCCCTGTGTCAGGCTCTGTGCTGACAGCTCAGAGTCTGGAACCTGGTTTGGATTCTGTGTCTCCCTCTCTCTCTGCCCCTCCCCACTCCCACTCTGTCTCTCTCTCTCTCTCAAAAATAAATAAATATTTAAAAAATTAAAAAAAACAAATAAAATAAAAATAAAAATTACTGTGATCTTTAAATCTATATGCTGGTGATTCATTATTAAGCGTGCACGCACACACACACACACACAAAATAGTCTCTGAGAAATCTCTGATACAATAGAAGTACCTATGAACCTCTGCAGTCAAATACATCATAAGTCACCCAGTCCTATTCTCATCCATGGAAACAAAGCAAAACAAAGCAAAGCAAAGAAAGCAAAACAAAACAAACAATAAATATTGCATTGATCCAGCGTATAAACCTGGACTTTTATCTCAGAGAGACAACTTGTAACTATCATAATGGATGGAGGAAAAAATACAGTTTTTGGATCAAGACAGACTTAAATATGAATTCTAATTTTAATCCTTTCTAGATATGATACTTTTTAGTATTATTTTCTATTTGAGTATAATTGACATACAGTATTATATTAGTTTCAGGTATATAACATAGTGATTCAACAAGTTAATACATAGTGCTACATTGTCCACATGTGTAACTGCCATCTGCTCAGTTAAATTATTATTGAAATATCATTTATTATATTCCATATGCTGTGTCTTTCATGATTTATTCATTCCACAACTGAAAACCTGTATCTTTTACTCCTTTTCCCCTATTTTGCCCAAACCACCTCTCCCTTCCCCTTCAGCAGCTCTCAGTTTGTTCATATTTATAGTTCTGACTCCACTTTTTGTTTGTTTTGTTTGTTTTAGATTCCACTTATGAGTGAAATCATATGGTATTTGTCTTTCTCAGTCTGACTTATTTCACTTACCATAATACCCTTTAGATCCATCCATGTTGTCTTAAATAGTACAATCTCATCCTTTTTGTGGCTGCATAATATTCCTCTGTGTGTGTGTGAGTGTGTGTGTGTCAGTGTGCCTGTGTGTGTGTGTGCGTGTGCACATGTGCATGCCACATCTTCCTTATTCATTCATCTGTTGATGGGCACAGTTTGCTTTTATATGTTGGCTATTGTAAATAATGCTGCAATAAACATAAGGGTGCATATATCTTTTCATGCCCAAGAATGAAATTATTGGATCATGTGATATTTCTATTTTTTTAATTTTTGAAGAACCTCCAAACTATTCACCAAGGTAGCAGCACTGATTTACCTTCCCACCAAGAGTATAGGAGGGTTCTTTTTTCTTTAATATAATAGTTTTCTCCCTGAAGCTAGGGATACATTTGAGGATGAACTTTTTTAAATTATGGATAAAAATATAACAAAAATTACTATCTTAAGAATTTTTAAGTGTACAGTTTAGTAGTGTTAACTATTTTCACATTGTTGTATGAACAGATCTCTAAAACATTTTCATTAGAAAACCAAAACCCTAAACCCATTAAACAATAAGTCCCCATTTCCTTGTCATCCAGACCACTGACAACTGACATCCTATTCTGTTTCTATAAGTTTGACTGCCTTGGATACCTCACATAAATGGAATCATCTTGTGTTTGTTTCTGTGTGACTAGTTCACTTAGCCTAATGTCCTCAAGGGTCATCCATTCAGTAATATGTGACAGGATTTCCTTCTCTATTTAGGCTGAAAACATTCCCGTTATATGTACCAACCACATTTTAAAAAAAATCTATGAATTCACTGATTGACAATTGAGTTGCTTCCATCTCTTGATTATTGCAAATAATGCTGCAGTGAACATGGACATCCAAGATCTTGAAGAGTTCTTGCTTCCAGTTTTTCTGGGGGGTATATACCTTGAAGTGGAATTGCTGAATAGTATGGTGATTGCATATCTGATTTGTTGAGGGACCTCAATTATTTTTCACAGCAGCAATACCATTTTACATTCCTACTAAGTGTGAACGAGAGCCTCAACAAGGGCACCAACGTTTTTACATCCTTGCAAACACTAGTTTCCTGAGTTTTGTTTTTGTTTCTTTTTTTGATAGCAGCTGTCTTAACAGGTATCAAATGATATCTCATTATAGTATTTATTTGCACTTCTCCAACGGTTAGTGTCTATGAGCCTCTTTTCATACACTTATTGACCATTTACATATTTCCTTGGAAAAGTATCTATTCAAATCTGTCAACCATTTCTTAATAGTTTTGTTTTTTTGTTGCTGTTATTGTTGAATAATAGGAGTTATTTATGCATTATGGATATTAAGCCCTTATCAGAGAGATGATTTTCAAATACCACCTCTCATTTTATAAACCTTTTCATTCAGTTGATTGTTTTCTTTCATATATAGACGATTTTAAGTTTGATGTATTTTCAAATTTCAGTTTTTACTTTGGTTGCCTGTACTTTTGACATCATATTCAATAAATCAACCAGCTCCAGTGTCATGAAGGTTTTCCCTTATGTTTTCTTGGAGATTTTGTAGTCTTACACTGAGGTTTTAAATTCATTTCCAGGTACATTTTGTATATGGTAAGGGTCCAATTAATTTTTTTTTGCATGTGAATATCCATTTTCTTGTTGTCTTAACACCCCTTGTTGAAGAGATTGTCCTCTCCCCATGTGTGGTCTTGGAACTCTTGTTCATGATCATTTGACCATTGGGTGACAGTTTATTTCTGGGTGCTTTATGACATTCCATTGGTCTATGTAGTCTGTCTCCATGCCAGGACCACATTGTTTTGGTTAGTTTTATAAAGTGCTTTGAAACCAGGAAATGTGAGGCCTCCAATCTTGTTTTTCTTCTTCTTCTTTTTTTTTTTTTTTCCAAGATTGTTTGGCTATTCAGTGTTCCTTGAANCTGCAAACAAATTCCATTGTAATTTTGATAAGGATTGTATTGAATCTGTAGATTTTCTTGGGTAATATTGACAGTTTAACCATATTAAGTCTCTAATTTATTAATTTATTTTTTAAATTATTTATTTTAATTTATTTCAGAGAGAGAGAGAGAGAGAGAGAGAGCGAGCATGTGCAGGGGAGGGTCAGAGAGAGAAGGAGACACAGAATCTGAAACAGGCTCCAAGCTCTGAGCTGGCTGTCAGCACAGAGCCCGATGCGGGGCTCGAACCCACAAACCGTGAGATCATGACCTGAGCAGAAGTCAGAGGCTTAACCAACTGAGCCACCAGGTGCCCCATTAAGTCTCTAATTTATAAACATAGAATATTTATTTTTATCTTCTTTAATTTCTGTCATCAATGTTTTGGAGTTTTCACTGCATGAATCTTTTGCCTCCTTGGTAACATTTATTCCTACGTATTTTACTGATTTTGGTGCTATGGTAAATGGATTGTTTTCATAATTACTTTTCAGATTATTTATTGTTCAAGTATAGAAACCCAGCTTGTTTTTACATATTGATTTTGTATCATGCAACTTTGCTGAATTTATTTATTAGTTCTAAGTGTGTATGTGTGTGTGTGTGTGTAATAGATGGTTTTCCATATGTAAGATTATATCATTTGTAAATGAAGATATATTTCCTTTTTCCTTTTCCAGTTTGGATAGAAACATTTTATTTCTTTTCTTGATTAATTGTTTTGGCTGTAATTCCCAGTACTATGTTAAATAGAAGTAGCGGCATCCTTGCCTTGTTCTTGATTTTTGAGGAAAAACTTTCAGTTTTTTTAATGTTTATTTATTTTTGAGAGATGGAGAGACAGAGAATGAGCAGGGGAAGGGCAGAGAGAGAGAGGGGAGACACAGAATCCGAAGCAGTCTCCAGGTTCTGAGCTATCAGCACAGAGTCGGGCACCGGGCTCTTACTCATGAACCTCAAGATCATGACCTGAGCCGAAATTAGACGCTTAACCAATTGAGCCACCCAGGTGCCTCAAAACTTTCAGTCTTTAACCATTGAGTATGGTATTAACTAGAACTTTTCATATATGGCCTTTATTACACTGCTGCAGTTTCTTCTATTCCTAGTTTCAAGAGAGTGTTTTCTACAAAAGATGTTGAATCTTGTCATATGCTTTTTTTTTTACATGAGTTAGGAAAATCAGATGATTTTTGTCCTTTATTTTGTTAATACAGTATACTACATTAATTGACTTTTAAATATTAACCCATCCTTGCTTTCCAGGAATAAATCCTTCTTGGTCATTGTGCATAACCTTCTTAATGTACTATTGATGTATTCTTTCATGTGATATATTCTTTCCTGTGGCCACTTCTTACCTGAGATACTGCAGCAGCCTTCTAGCAGTTTTCCCTGTATGAAGTATGCTGTCTTAAAGACAAAGACAAATCTTCATTTAGCTGTCAGAGAATTTCTTAAAGATATTACCCAAATATTCCTCCCCAAAACCTTTTAATGACTTCTCATCAAACTCAGTACCAAATATAACACATTATAATGGGTCAAGAGGCTCTACATGGCCAGCCCACCTTCCTCTCTGAGCTTAATCCAATCCCACCATACGAGTTTTCCTTAGCATCTTTTGTCCTTGATATTCCTTCTACGTGGATTATTCCCTGCAGATATTTATAAGACTCTTAGTTTCCTCTTTGCTAAGGTTCAAATATTTCTTTTATTTGGAAGACTACCTTGGACATTATAACTGAAATGTATCATCTACTTCTCTTTATGTTTAGATCAACTAGTTTTTTCATAATTTATATAACTATAGGGTATATATTATAATAAATATGTATTTTAATAATATGTATTTTTAAATTAAGTTTCTCGCCTACTGTAAAATAGAGTTCCTAAAATGAGCACTATATTTTTCTTTTGTCATTACTGTATCCCCAGTGCCTATTATAGCACCTGACCCAAAGAGATGTGCAAAATATATTTCTGTAAAACTTGGAGTAGTAAATCAAAAAGTAAAATCCCTCCTTTACATTCCATATCAAACTATTCCTTTAAAATCCACACATTCCTAATTTTAGCTTCACTTCTATGACAATGTGAGTCAATCTAACTCAGCTAGATATGGCTATAAATGTAACTTAGAAGCAAGTTATTTTTTTTTCATATTTGGAAATAGACTTGATACATGGTTAAAGTTGAATTGCTATCCAGCCATCTATCTTTGTCAAAGTATTTTATAAAAACGCTAAGGTTGGAACAAATGTAATGAACATTTGTAGGAAAAAATATGAACTTCTGTGATAGATGAGGTGGAGCATGTTGAGAATCCCCAGCTCTAGTTTAATTAGGATCGATTAAATGTTAAAATGATGATGAAACAAGGGAACTGGAACTATTAATTGAGCACAAAGATAGGTAATAAGGCAGATTGTCTGTGAACTGAAACTGAAGAAGCAGCTCTGTGAAGTCACCTAAGATTAGTCTGGCGTACTCATTGTATAGCTAAGTGAATTTTGTCACTTGTGTAGCAAGTGTATAAAACAGCATGCCAGCAATAGGGCCTGATTTGAAATAAAAATAAATAAATAACCAAACAAAACATTGAATTATGTGTGCACTGAGTTGTTGCTTAAGTCTAAGGCATCTGATTACTTTAATGCTTTTTCATAAATTTTCTTTACTAGTTTGTCTTGATATTTTATGCTCAATAGTAAACATAGGAAATAGAACATATTAATCTTCATGACTCATTTTAAAATGTGTTATTTCTTTTACTTCACAGCTTTTAATTCCTTTCTAATATTTCACTGGCTAATGGAACACTTTTATTTATTCAGTATAAAATGTCCTCATAGAACTATTTTCAGTAATTTAAGCAACATTCTGAAAATAAATAATAATAAAGAACTCTTTGGGCTAAAGCTTTATGAAACAGTTTAGTGACATTGTTTTGCTATTCATAATTGATATGCACCTTTCAGGACAATTTAAGTATAATTGTTTTCATGTATAACACCTATATTGTATTTGTTTGAAAATTCTATTTTTATAAAAATTACATTAGTTTAATCACTACTTTAGATAAAATAACTATATGTATAATAAATAAATCCTATAATAAACAATATTTATTGCTGCAAGTTTTCTTTTATTACTAGATTATAGATTCTTTAAATATCTCAAATATTATCTCTTGATTAGTGCTTTCATTAAGCAAGCTATAGTTCACATAATTCTTTTAACTCACAAGAAGGAATGCTACTTTGGGAGAAATTAAAGTTTGCCAATTTCTCTACTGCTTTTAAGCAAAACCATTAGAAAATTACAGTAAATTTAACCAATAAATTACTATTGATAATACGGTTGGTATATCACTCAACCTAAAGGTTACTTTTTAATTATTTAAAATGGACCTATAAACAGCTACTATGAAATACTCATGCTTTGTATATCAGTTTGAAAACTTAAGCATACATTTTCTTAATTTTTGGAATCTTATAAATTGATTTGTGTCATTAACAAAATAGTGGTAAAGGGGAACTGAATATGTACCCATGTGAGACTAACAAGGATTTTGTCAGTGTTTACCATGTGGGTTTAGTTTAAAAGTTCTATACTTCAGTCTACATTTGAAGTATATATACTTGAGTTACCCTGGTTTATATCCTTCTCTCCTACATTTACCAAGGATAAGTATAGATTAAAAATCAATAAAATGCTTTACAGGGTAAGATAAGAGATCTAAGTCAATGTCAAGAACTTGAAACTTGGGCATCAAACTGTATATTGCTTACTTTCAGATGATTAATTTTCTTTCCACAATGTTCCTAGAAACTGACATATCATTCTTTTTATTCCTAAACTACACAAAGAATGTTAAACTAACCATTTGTTAGGTAGTATTTGGCATAATTAAAATTCTGGTGATCTTAAGACGCTGATTGGTCAAATAAACATCTAATTTTTTTCATGTTTATTTATTTTTGAAAGATATAGAGACAGAGCATTAGTGGAGGAGGGGCAGAGACAGAGGGGGACATAGAACCCGAAGCAGGCTCCAGGCTCTGTGCAGTCAGGACAGAGCCTGATGCAGGGCTGTAACTCACCAACTGTGAGATTATGACTTGAGTCTAAGTTGGATGCTCAACCGACTGACCCATCCAGGCACCCTGGTAAAATGAACATTTTAAATAATTACTACAAAATAAAACATTATTGAAATAAATTATGAAATGATGATGCTAATATCTTACTGAGAAGGCAAAATTGTAGGAAATGTTGAATTCAGGGGGAAAATGTTCAGAATTTTATTCTTTTACAAGGTATTTATTGAGCTTTTCCTACCTGCCTTTGTGTCTAGGAGAGGAAAATACAGAAGTGAGCAATGACAGAAGGCCAAACTCTCATTTAGGGATAGACAACAAACATAAAATAAGTAAATACATACTTTTCTAGATGGTGTGTTTACTATGAGCCAGAAATTCATATCATGAATATAAAATTTATAAATCCTAGGGCTTTTTTATGGACATCAAAATTTTAAGTCGCCTAGGATAATCACTTTCTAGTTTTTGGAGAGAGGAATTAAAACAAACAAACAAACAACCAACTTTGAGTAAAGTCAGAATGAGCATCATGATTAGTGGTCTAAAAGGATGAAGTGTCACAGTTTGCAAATAAAATTTTGTGAAAGAAATAACATTCACCATACTCTTGAAAAAATAGGTAGGTTTTGAAAAAGATAAAGGTGTAATAAATGAATATGTTGCCAAATATATTAATGCATTCGTTTAGTAAATATATACTGAGTACTTATGTTACAGGCAGCTCTCTGCACACAGAATACACATATAAACAAGTTGGGTCTTACATTCAATGAGCTAACAATCAAGTGGGAGAAGAAATAATACTGAGGAATGAGTAAATGAATGAATGAATTATGTTTTCAACTGTTATATCCAATGAAGAACAAGTAACAGTATAATTATTAAAAGTTGATAGTATAGAGTATTGGTAGGCAAAAAAAAAAAAATTTTTTTTTTAAAAGGCCACTCCATGGAGCTAAATGCTAAGGTCCTAGCCATAGGGAAATCTGGGAGAAGAGAACTTGGGAAGAGGGAGCATCAAGTATGGAGACCCTAAAATGGGTAGGAGTTTCACATGTTCAAAGAGTAACAAGATTGTTACCATGATTGAAACTCAGTGAAGATAAGGGCAGGAGTAGAGTTCTGACATCAAAGATGTGAATGTCTAATGGTAGAGGGACAATGGTTAGTAATTTAGATTTTTAAAAATATGAATTTAAATGTAAAATTTGAAGGAAAGAAGTAACATAATGTGACATATATTTAAAAAATAATTTAGTTAATGTGAAGAAGATATATTTTAAAGGAGGTAAGAGAGTAGGACATCAGTTTGGCAAGCAGATAATAGGAGATGATAGATGATATGTAATATAGATAATAGTAGCTTGGACTAAGGTATGTACCAGTGACAAAACAAACTTACAAAGTTCAGTGATACTTGTGCTGTCCAATTTTAACTGATTTCATTGTAATTTTAAATGAGAATTTAGGCAAAGTCAGGAGTTTTTACTTAATTTAGTAAATAATAGTAACTCTCAAAAGGTTTTTATTGTTGTTATTGACGGTGGTGGTTCTGTTTTATTTCTTCTTCAATACAATAACTCTTGATCTTTCAAAGAAAGTTATCATATGAAGCTTTGTTATTACTTTGTTGAAATTAAATTCCTTGACATTTGTACAATTCTTTAGAAACTCCAGTGGGCGATTGCTATTTTCCCTGACTTGTTCTCAGTTTATACAGGAGTATTGTTTTTATTGTTTTTGGTCATCTCTTTTATTTTCTTTATGATAACTATTGTCTTTTTTTACTTGAATTAAATGCCCATTTTATCCTTCCCCTTCTATCCCAACCAATGTGCACATTGTCACTCCCTTTCTAAAGGTCATTATTTAGGGATTTGGAAACTCTCAAATTATTGGAATTATAGAATTAAGTATATTAAATATTGATTCTATACTATGAGCCATATATGTACTAAGATTAGAAATCCCATAATGAAATGTTTTATGGGGATTCATGTAGGAAACACTGTACATGCTTAAATATGCAATTACATGTAATATAATAAAAGCAATGATTTTGAAGAACTTAAAGACTTAGTTAACCATCATATTGGGATACCTGATTAAGATTGCAAAGAGGAAAAAAAAAGACTCCAAAGTAAGGTGGAAGTAAGAATTCTTTCTGAGAAAGTGACATCTAAATTCATATACTAAGATCTCAAAGGCCAATCAACCAGATTTGAGCTTTAATTGATGAATGGAGGTGCTGTTCAATAAGAAAAAGATCATAAGAAGAGATTTCAGTGAGAAAGGTAAATTTAATATAGAACATGTGTTTTATTTCAGATACCTGTGAATTATTTTTATTGCAGTTGTATAGTAAGGCATATGACTCTGAGCCCTGACATGTCAGCAAAATGTAGAAGGTTGTGAAAGAAGTAGAGGAAAATTCCCAGACAATATGTAGAATAATAATTGACAAGAGTAGGATTTGATTCCTGAGAAACAACATTTCAAAATGGCAGAGGAGGAGGAGTCAAAAGGACAAAAGGAGGGGTGGAGGGAGACAGTGAGGAAGAGAAGGAAAGAGAAAAGATAAAACATGAAAAGGAAAGGAAAGAAAAAAGAAAAGAGGCAAAACTGCAAATGATGAGGCAATTTGTTCAAAACAACAGGGTGTAGTGTCAGAAGCCAAATAAAGATTGTGTTCCAATGCAGGTGTGGTCAACAGTGTTACATGATTCTGAGAGCTCAGAACAGGATAAGTATCCTTAAAATTTGTTGAAATGGATTATTCTGATCCTAACCAGAGCAATTTCCAAAGACTATATGGAGAAGACACATTAAAGATGGCAGTATTTGGGGAATTCAGTGGAAGAGGAGAAAGCATAGATAATAATTGGGTACAACTTTTAAGAAAAAACTCTTCTTGTCTCATTTGATTTGCTTCCATGACCCTTATGCATCCTATGCTTTTCTAGACTTGATTATTTTTTAAGCCATAAAACAACCAGCTCCAATTTTTATGCACCCCTCCCTCTCTTCACTTTCATTCTCTTCCTCAAATACCTTTTCCTCACCTTTGAAGGAATACTCTGTTTCTCCAAATATAAGTAGTTTCCCGCTAAATCTTTTTATCACACCTCAGAAAAACAACTTTGAATACTAAGGGTTGTGGAGATATACTATGATGGTAAAGTGGAAATATTTTCTGCACTATACTTAGATTAATTCTGGTGTGTTTTACTATCTTGATCTTCAACAATGGACAAATGAATTTACCTCTTTGCAGTCAGTTGTAAATCGATGATTATAATAATAAAATCAGAATGTCATAGTAATTCATAAAAGAAATAACAAACCTAAATTTCCTAGCAGTATTTGATACAAAGTATTTTCACATTTAATGCTAGTTTTCCTCCTCATAAATTTTCTTAGTACTCTAGATTATTTTTTTCAGACATATATGAAGTGATTAGTTTCATCATAACAATTTAGGACTAGTATGAGTCTGAAAAGGAAATAGGGAGACTTGACAAAACTAGACAAGCTCAAAAAGCAAGGGTGCTTAAATGCTGTAATTGAGCCATTTGGTTAAGTCAGAGTAGCAGTCAAAGGAACAAGTAATTCACCATCAATTTTAGGCATATGGTATAGGATAATATGCATTTTGCTAGCTGTTGCTTAGTTAGGTAGGTGGAATATGAATAAAGAGAACATAAGCAGGCAATACTCTGTAATCTATAGATCAGTCATTTTATATCTGGGAGCAATGTCCATGGAAAGTGCCAGCCAATCCTTCTGAATGAGTTTTAAAGGTAGAACTTTGGTCTCTAGTAGAAATACCTGTAAAGCTCATACTGGAATGGGATGATTCTAGGCACATTATCTTACTTTTATACTTGCTACACTGAAATGCAGTGGCTTGGATGGATTTTGTTTATGGTATTACATATTATTTTTTTATATCTCTAACTCCCAGCATATTTGTTTCAGGGTAGAAAACATATTTCTGTTTGTTGAATGAGTAATTGAAGGGATATTTGGAAATTACCACCAAAGAAGAGGCTTGGTTCTTATTTTGGACAAAAATGGGTAGGTGGAAGTGAAATCCTTAAAGATAGTGAGCATTACAAAATGTAGACTAGAAGCCAAATAATTAGCTCTAGAATAATGCACCTAGGTCAGAATAGAAACTTAGTTCAGGTGAATACAGGGTTATTTTATTTTACTAACCTAGTCTAAACTTATTTTAGGATAGATAGTAAGAGGATGAGATTTGTTTTGTTTGATTCCAGATAAATATGAAACATAGGGCATAAATAAGCCTATATATCTCGAGAGATCAGTGACATTATTCACGTAGAAACCTAGAAAGTTCAGCTAATGTGTAACTAAGGTGTTATGAGGGATTGATGCATATATAACTATTTCAAAATTAACTCAACTGCTGTTATTTACCAATTAGTTTAAGCTATTTGTGTGTTGTAACACACTAACAAACCTCAATGGCAGAAGCCTAAAACACACTTTAAATTTCAGTGGCCTAAAATAATCAAGGTTTATTTCTTGCTCATGTTTCATGCCCATCATGGATCAGTGTATGTTAATCAGAGAAACAGAACCAATAGAATTTAGATAAATAGATAAAGAGATAGATTGATAAATAGATGATAGATAGATAGATGATAAATAATTTATTATAGAAACTGGATCACACAATTATGGAGACCAAGAAGTCTCATGATCTTTTATCTGCAAGTTAGAGAATCAGGAAAACTGTTGGTATAATTTAATTTGAGTGCAAAAGTCTGAGAATTGGGATGTTGTGGAGAGGACAATGGTGTAAGTCCTGATCTGAGTTCCAAAGAAGGATGGGCACAAGATGGATATCCCAGCTCAAGCAGAGAGAGTGAGTTTGTTCTTCCTCCTTCCTTTTGTTCTATTGTTGCTGTCAGTGGGGTGGATGATACCCATACACATTGGTAAGGGAAATCTTTGCTGAATCTACCAGTTCAAATCTAATCTCTTCTGGAAACACCCTCACAGACACACCCAGATGTAATGTTTCACCAGCTATCTGGGCATATTTAACCCAGTCAAGTTGACACAAAAGTAACCATCACAGTCAGCATAGGCTTCTCAGTTGTCCCTCAGGAATCCAGGCTAACTGAACAACCATTTATCTCAAATGTTGCCAATTTCTTTGACAGAGAAAAAGGAGCTCTGCGGGATCTTGCTAAATTGTCAGCCCAGAAGTGACATGTGTCATTTCTACTCATAATTCTTTGTACAGAAGTGGGCGCATGGCTCCATTCAACCATTGGAGACCACAAAATGTGATTCAAACATACACAGGAGGGAAGCTGGGCTTATGTAGTGAGCAGCATTAATGAATACAAAAGAAGTGTATTGTAAAATTCTAGTCTGTTATGTAGACTGTATTTCAAGGTTCTTTTTTGACAGTGTTTGCTTATTGAATTCAAATAATTTCTATATAATATTAATAAAAAACAGAAAACTTCAAGAAAAGTAAAATGTATACATATCTGCTTGG